>NC_069500.1:543377257-543677257 GCF_027579735.1 Bombina bombina
AAAAATTCCTAAGATTCTATCCTTTCTACAAGAAGGTTTGGAGAAAGGATTATCTGCAAGTTCTCTGAAGGGACAGATCTCTGCTTTATCTGTTTTACTTCACAAAAGGCTGGCAGCTGTGCCAGACGTTCAAGCCTTTGTTCAGGCTCTGGTTAGAATCAAGCCTGTTTACAGACCTTTGACTCCTCCCTGGAGTCTAAATCTAGTTCTTTCAGTTCTTCAAGGGGTTCCGTTTGAACCCTTACATTCCGTAGATATTAAGTTATTATCTTGGAAGGTTTTGTTTTTGGTTGCAATTTCTTCTGCTAGAAGAGTTTCAGAGTTATCTGCTCTGCAGTGTTCTCCAACCTATCTGGTGTTCCATGCAGATAAGGTGGTTTTGCGTACTAAGCCTGGTTTTCTTCCGAAAGTTGTTTCCAACAAAAATATTAACCAGGAGATAGTTGTACCTTCTTTGTGTCTGAATCCAGCTTCAAAGAAGGAACGTTTGTTACACAATTTGGACGTAGTCCGTGCTCTAAAATTCTATTTAGAGGCTACTAAAGATTTCAGACAAACATCTTCTTTGTTTGTTGTTTATTCTGGTAAAAGGAGAGGTCAAAAAGCAACTTCTACCTCTCTTTCTTTTTGGCTTAAAAGCATTATCCGATTGGCTTATGAGACTGCCGGACGGCAGCCTCCTGAAAGAATCACAGCTCACTCCACTAGGGCTGTGGCTTCCACATGGGCCTTCAAGAACGAGGCTTCTGTTGACCAGATATGTAAGGCAGCGACTTGGTCTTCACTGCACACTTTTGCCAAATTTTACAAATTTGATACTTTTGCTTCTTCGGAGGCTATTTTTGGGGGAGAGGTTTTGCAAGCCGTGGTGCCTTCCATTTAGGTGACCTGATTTGCTCCCTCCCTTCATCCGTGTCCTAAAGCTTTGGTATTGGTTCCCACAAGTAAGGATGACGCCGTGGACCGGACACACCTATGTTGGAAAAAACAGAATTTATGCTTACCTGATAAATTACTTTCTCCAACGGTGTGTCCGGTCCACGGCCCGCCCTGGTTTTTTAATCAGGTCTGATGAATTATTTTCTCTAACTACAGTCACCACGGTATCATATGGTTTCTCCTATGCATATTTCCTCCTGTACGTCGGTCGAATGACTGGGGTAGGCGGAGCCTAGGAGGGATCATGTGACAAGCTTTGCTGGGCTCTTTGCCATTTCCTGTTGGGGAAGAGAATATCCCACAAGTAAGGATGATGCCGTGGACTGGACACACCGTTGGAGAAAGTAATTTATCAGGTAAGCATAAATTCTGATTTTAGCTAGAAGAGCTTTATGGCTTAAAACTTAGAAGACATATCAGCATTCCAAGTCTACTTTGCTATCACTTTCTTTCCAGGGTAATAAATTATTCGGTTCTCAGTTGGATTCTATTATCTCAACTGTTACTGGAGGGAAGGGAACTTTTTTACCAAAGGATAAAAAATCTAAGGTAAATTTAGGTCTAATAATCGTTTTCGTTCCTTTCCTCACAACAAGGAACAAAAGCCTGATCCTTCATCCTCAGGAGCGGTATCAGTTTGGAAACCATTTCCAGTTTGGAATATATCCAAGCCTTATAGAAACCCAAAGCCAGCTCCTAAGTACCCATGAAGGTGCGGCCCTCATTCCAGCTCAGCTGGTATGGGGCAGATTACGTTTTCTTCACAGAAATTTGGATCAATATCGTTCACAATCTCTGGTTTCAGAACATTGTTTCAGAAAGGTACAGAATTGGCTTCAAGTTAAGGCCTCCTGCATAGAGATTTTTTTCTTTCCCGTGTCCCAGTAAACCCAGCAAAGGCTCAGCATTTCTGAAATGTGTTTCAGATCTAGAGTTGGCTGGAGTAATTATGCCAGTTCCAGTTCTGGAACAGGGGCTGGGGTTTTATTCTATCTCTTCATTGTACCAAAGAAGGTCAATTCCTTCAGACCAGTTCCGGATCTATCAATATTGAATCGTTATGTAAGGATACCAACATTCAAGATGGTAACTGTAGGACTATCCTGCCTTTTGTTTAGCAAGGGCATTATATGTCTACAATAGATTTACAGGATGCATATCTGCATATTCCGATTCATCCAGATCACTTTTAGTTTCTGAGATTCTCTTTTTAGACAAGCATTACCAGTTTTGTGGCTCTACCGTTTGGCCTAGCATCAGCTCCAAGAATTTTTTCAAAGGTTCTCGGTGCCCTTCTGTCTGTAATCAGAGAACAGGGTTTTGGTATTTCCTTATTTTGGACGATATCTTGGTACTTGCTCAGTCTTCACATTTTCGCAGAATCTCATACGAATCGACTTGTGTTGTTTCTTCAAGATCATGGTTGGAGGGTCAATTTACCAAAAAGTTCATTGATTCCTCAGACAAGGGTAACCTTATGACTCTGTCCTTGTCAGACAAGAGAAGTTTAACATTGATATCAGCTTGTCAAAACCTTCAGTCACAATCATTTCCTTTGGTAGTCTTATGCATGGAAATTTTAGGTCTTAGGACTGCCGCATCGGATGCGATCTTCTTTGCTTGTTTTCACATGCGACCTCTTCAGCTCTGTATGCTGAACCAATGGTGCAGGGATTACACAAAGATATCTCAATTAATATCTTTAAACCGATTATACGACACTCTCTGACGTGGTGGACAGATCACCATCGTTTAGTTCAGGGGGCTTCTTTGTTCTTCCGACCTGGACTATAATCTCAACAGATGCAAGTCTTACAGGTTGTGGAGCTGTGTGGGGGTCTCTGACGGCACAAGGGGTTTGGGAATCTCAGGAGGTGAGATTACCGATCAATATTTTGGAACTCCGTGCAATTTTCAGAGCTCTTCAGTCTTGGCCTCTTCTGAAGAGAGAGTTGTTAATTTATTTTCAGATAGACAATGTCACAACTGTGGCATACATCAATCATCAAGGAGGGACTCACAGTCCTCTGGCTATGAAAGAAGTATCTCGAATTTTGGTTTGGGCGGAATCCAGCTCCTGTCTAATCTCTGCGGTTCATATCCCAGGTATAGACAATTGGGAAGCGGATTATCTCAGTCGCCAAACGTTGCATCCGGGCGAATGGTCTCTTCACCCAGAGGTATTTCTTCAGATTGTTCACATGTGGGAACTCCCAGAAATAGATCTGATGGCTTCTCATCTAAACAAGAAACTTCCCTGGTATCTGTCCAGATCCCGGGATCCTCGGGCGGAGGCAGTGGATTCATTATCACTTCCTTGGAAGTATCATCCTGCCTATATCTTTCCGCCTCTAGTTCTTCTTCCAAGAGTATTCTCCAAGATTCTAAAGGAATGCTCGTTTGTCCTGCTGGTAGCTCCAGTATGGCCTCATAGGTTTTGGTATGCGGATCTTGTCCGGATGGCCTCTTGCCAGCTGTGGACTCTTCCGTTAAGACCAGACTTTCTGTTGCAAGGTCCTTTCTTCCATCAGGATCTCAAATCCTTAAATTTTAAGGTATGGAGTTTGAACGCTTGATTCTTGGCCAAAGAGGTTTCTCTGACTCTGTGATTAATACTATGTGACAGGCTCGTAAATCTGTATCTAGAGAGATATATTATAGAGTCTGGAAGACTTATATTTCTTAGTGTCTTTCTCATCATTTTTCTTGGCATTCTTTTTGAATACCGAGAATTTTACAGTTTCTTCAGGATGGTTTAGATAAAGGTTTGTCCGCAAGTTCCTTGAATGGACAAATCTCTGCTCTTTCTGTTCTTTTTCACAGAAAGATTGCTAATCTTCCTGATATTCATTGTTTTGTACAAGCTTTGGTTCGTATAAAACCTGTCATTAAGTCAATTTCTCCTCCTTGGAGTTTGAATTTGGTTCTGGGGGCTCTTCAAGCTCCTCCTTTTGAACCCATGTATTCTGTGGTCATTAAATTACTTTCTTGGAAAGTTTTGTTTCTTTTGGCCATCTCTTCTGCCAGAAGTCTCTGAATTATCTGCTCTTTCTTGTGAGTCTCCTTTTCTGATTTTTCATCAGGATAAGGCGGTGCTGCAAACTTCTTTGGAATTTTTTACCTAAGGTTGTGAATTCTAACAACATTAGTAGAGAAATTGTGGTTCCTTCATTATGTCCTAATCCTATGAATTCTAAGGAGAAATCATTGCATTCTTTGGATGCTGTTAGTAGCTTCAACATAATAATACAAAGCTCTAAGTCTTTCCGAAAGACTTCTAGTCTGTCATCTTTTCCGGTTCTAGAAAAGGCCAGAAAGCTTCTGCCATTTCTTTGGCATCTTGGTTGAAATCTTTATTTCTCCAACATAGGTGTGTCCGGTCCACGGCATCATCCTTACTTGTGGGATATTCTCTTCCCCAACAGGAAATGGCAAAGAGCCCAGCAAAGCTGGTCACATGATCCCTCCTAGGCTCCGCCTACCTCAGTCATTCTCTTTGCCGTTGTACAGGCAACATCTCCACGGAGATGGCTTAGAGTTTTTTAGTGTTTAACTGTAGTTTTTATTATTCAATCAAGAGTTTGTTATTTTAAAATAGTGCTGGTATGTACTATTTACTCTGAAACAGAAAAGAGATGAAGATTTCTGTTTGTATGAGGAAAATGATTTTAGCAACCGTTACTAAAATCCATGGCTGTTCCACACAGGACTGTTGAGAGGAATTAACTTCAGTTGGGGGAACAGCGAGCAGTCTTTTGCTGCTTGAGGTATGACACATTCTAACAAGACGATGTAATGCTGGAAGCTGTCATTTTCCCTATGGGATCCGGTAAGCCATTTTTATTCACACAGTAAATAAGGGCTTCACAAGGGCTTATTAAGACTGTAGACATTTTCTGGGCTAAATCGATCATATTTACACATATTTAGCCTTGAGGAATCATTTAATCTGGGTATTTTTTGTAAAATAATATCGGCAGGCACTGTTTTAGACACTTTATTCTATTGGGGCTTTCCCTGATCATAGTCAGAGCCTCATTTTCGCGCCGGTATGGCGCACTTGTTTTTGAGAACAGCATGACATGCAGCTGCATGTGTGTGGAGCTCTGATACATAGAAAAGTCTTTCTGAAGGCATTATTTGGTATCGTATTCCCCTTTGGGCTTGGTTGGGTCTCAGCAAAGCAGATTCCAGGGACTGTAAAGGGGTTAAATATAAAAACGGCTCCGGTTCCGTTATTTTAAGGGTTAAAGCTTCCAAATTTGGTGTGCAATACTTTTAAGGCTTTAAGACACTGTGGTGAAATTTTGGTGAATTTTGAACAATTCCTTCATACTTTTTCGCAATTGCAGTAATAAAGTGTGTTCAGTTTAAAATTTAAAGTGACAGTAACGGTTTTATTTTGAAACGTTTTTTGTGCTTTGTTATCAAGTTTATGCCTGTTTAACATGTCTGAACTACCAGATAGATTGTGTTCTGACTGTGGGGAAGCCAAGGTTCCTTCTCATTTAAATAGATGTGATTTATGTCATAAAAAATTTAGTAAAAATGATGCCCAAGATGATTCCTCAAGTGAGGGGAGTAAGCATGGTACTGCATCATCCCCTCCTTCGTCTACACCAGTTTTGCCCATACAGGAGGCCCCTAGTACATCTAGTGCGCCAATACTCCTTACTATGCAACAATTAACGGCTGTAATGGATAATTCTATCAAAACATTTTAGCCAATATGCCCACTTATCAGCGAAAGCGCGACTGCTCTGTTTTAGAAAATACTGAAGAGCATGAGGACGCTGATGATATTGTTTCTGAAGGGCCCCTACACCAGTCTGAGGGGGCCAGGGAGGGAGAAATTTCAGATTCAGGAAAAATTTCTCAACAAGCTGAACCTGATGTGATTACTTTTAAATTTAAGTTGGAACATCTCCGCGCTCTGCTTAAGGAGGTGTTATCCAATTTGGATGATTGTGATTATCTGGTCATTCCAGAAACACTATGTAAAATGGACAAGTTCCTAGAGGTCCCGGGGCCCCCCGAAGCTTTTCCGATACTCAAACGGGTGGCGTACATTGTTAATAAAGAATGGGACAGGCCCGGTGTACCTTTCGTACCTCCCCCCATATTTAAAAAATTGTTTCCTATAGTCGACCCCAGAAAGGACTTATGGCAGACAGTCCCCAAGGTCGAGGGGGCGGTTTCTACTCTAAACAAGCGCACCACTATACCCATAGAAGATAGTTGTGCTTTCCAAGATCCTATGGATAAAAAATTAGAAGGTTTGCTAAAAAAGATGTTTGTTCAGCAAGGTTACCTTCTACAACCAATTGCATGCATTGTCCCTGTCACTACAGCCGCGTGTTTCTGGTGCGATGAGCTAGAAAAGGCGATTATTAGTAATTCTTCTTCTTATGAGGAGATTATGGACAGAATTCGTGCTCTTAAATTGGCTAATTCTTTCACCCTAGACGCCACCTTGCAATTGGCTAGGTTAGCGGCGAAAAATTCTGGGTTTGCTATTGTGGCGCGCAGAGCGCTTTGGTTAAAATCTTGGTCAGCGGATGCGTCTTCCAAGAACAAATTGTTTGACATTCCTTTTAAGGGGAAAACACTGTTTGGCCCTGACTTGAAAGAGTTTATCTCTGATATCACTGGGGGCAAGGGCCACGCCCTTCCTCAGAATAGGTCTTTCAAGGCCAAAAATAAACCTAATTTTCGTCCCTTTCGCAGAAACGGACCAGCCCCAAGTGCTACGTCCTCTAAGCAGGAGGGTAATACTTCTCAAGCCAATCCAGCCTGGAGACCAAGGCAAGGCTGGAACAAAGGAAAGCAGGCCAAGAAACCTGCCACTGCTCCCAAGACAGCATGAGACGCGGGCCCCCGATCCGGGACCGGATTTGGTGGGGGGCAGACTCTCTCTCTTCACTCAGGCTTGGGCAAGAGATGTTCTGGATCCTTGGGCGCTAGAAATAGTCTTCCAAGGTTATCTTCTGGAAGTGATTCATCCTGTTCCATTAAAAGAACGAGGGATGGGGTTCTACTCCAATCTGTTCGTAGTTCCCAAAAAAGAGGGAACGTTCAGACCAATCTTAGATCTCAAGATCCTAAACAAGTTTCTCAAGGTTCCATCGTCCAAAATGGAAACCATTCGAACAATCCTTCCATCCAGGAAGGTCAATTCTTGACCACGGTGGATTTAAAGGATGCGTATCTACATATTCCTGTCCACAAGGAACATCATCGGTTCCTAAGGTTCGCATTCCTGGACAAGCATTACCAGTTCGTGGCGCTTCCTTTCGGATTAGCCACTGTTCCAAGGATTTTCACAAAGGTACTAGGGTCCCTTCTGGCGGTGCTAAGACCAAGGGGCATTGCTGTAGTACCTTACTTGGACGACATTCTGATTCAAGCGTCGTCCCTTCCTCAAGCAAAGGCTCACACGGACATAGTCCTGGCCTTTCTCGGATCTCACGGATGGTAAGTGAACGGGGAAAAGAGTTCTCTATCTCCGTCGACAAGAGTTCCCTTCTTGGGAACAATAATAAGACTCCTTAGAAATGAGGATTTTTCTGACAGAGACCAGAAAAACAAAACTTCTAAACTCTTGTCGGATACTTCCTTCCGTTCCTCTTCCTTCCATAGCGCAGTGCATGGAAGTGATAGGTTTGATGGTAGCGGCAATGGACATAGTTCCTTTTGCGCGCATTCATCTCAGACTATTTCAATTGTGTATGCTCAGTCAGTGGAATGGGGACTATGCAGACTTGTCTCCGAAGATACAAGTAAATCAGAGGACCAGAGACTCACTCCGTTGGTGGCTGTCCCTGGACAACCTGTCGCAAGGGGTGACCTCCCGCAGACCAGAGTGGGTCATTGTCACGACCGACGCCAGTCTGATGGGCTGGGGCGCGGTCTGGGGATCCCTGAAAGCTCAGGGTCTTTGATCTCGGGAAGAATCTCTTCTACCGATAAATATTCTGGAACTGAGAGCGATATTCAATGCTCTCAAGGCTTGGCCTCAGCTAGCGAGGGCCAAGTTCATACGGTTTCAATCAGACAACATGACGACTGTTGCGTACATCAACCATCAGGGGGGAACAAGGAGTTCCCTGGCGATGGAAGAAGTGACCAAAATCATTCAATGGGCGGAGACTCGCTCCTGCCACCTGTCTGCAATCCACATCACAGGAGTGGAAACTTGGGAAGCGGATTTTCTGATTCGTCAGACATTGCATCCGGGGGTGTGGGAACTCCATCCGGAAATCTTTGCCCAAATCACTCACTGTGGGGCATTCCAGACATGGATCTGATGGCCTCTCGTCAGAACTTCAAGGTTCCTTGCTACGGGTCCAGATCCAGGGATCCCAAGGCGACTCTAGTAGATGCACTAGTAGCACCTTGGACCTTCAACCTAGCTTATGTATTCCCGCCGTTTCCTCTCATCCCCAGGCTGGTAGCCAGGATCAATCAGGAGAGGGCGTAGGTGATCTTGATAGCTCCTGCGTAACCACGCAGGACTTGGTAGGCAGATCTGGTGAATATGTCATCGGCTCCACCATGGAAGCTACCTTTGAGACGAGACCTTCTTGTTCAAGGTCCGTTCGAACATCCGAATCTGGTCCTACTCCAGCTGACTGCTTGGAGATTGAACGCTTGATCTTATCAAAGCGAGGGTTCTCAGATTCTGTTATTGATACTCTTGTTCAGGCCAGAAAGCCTGTAACTAGAAAAATTTACCACAAAATATGGAAAAAATATATCTGTTGGTGTGAATCTAAAGGATTCCCTTGGGACAAGGTAAAGATTCCTAGGATTCTATCCTTTCTTCAAGAAGGATTGGAGAAAGGATTATCTGCAAGTTCCTTGAAGGGACAGATTTCTGCCTTGTCTGTGTTACTTCACAAAGAGCTGGCAGCTGTGCCAGATGTTCAAGCCTTTGTTCAGGCTCTGGTTAGAATCAAGCCTGTTTACAAACCTTTGACTCCTCCTTGGAGTCTCAACTTAGTTCTTTCAGTTCTTCAGGGGGTTCCGTTTGAACCCTTACATTCCGTTGATATTAAGTTATTATCTTGGAAAGTTTTGTTTTTGGCTGCAATTTCTTCCGCTAGAAGAGTTTCAGAATTATCTGCTCTGCAGTGTTCTCCTCCTTATCTGGTGTTCCATGCAGATAAGGTGGTTTTACGTACTAAACCTGGTTTTCTTCCAAAAGTTGTTTCTAACAAAAACATTAACCAGGAGATAGTCGTGCCTTCTTTGTGTCCGAAACCAGTTTCGAAGAAGGAACGTTTGTTGCACAATTTGGATGTTGTTCGCGCTCTAAAATTCTATTTAGATGCTGCAAAGGATTTTAGACAAACATCTTCCTTGTTTGTTGTTTATTCTGGTAACAGGAGAGGTCAAAAAGCAACTTCTACCTCTCTCTCTTTTTGGATTAAAAGCATCATCAGATTGGCTTACGAGACTGCCGGACGGCAGCCTCCTGAAAGAATCACAGCTCATTCCACTAGGGCTGTGGCTTCCACATGGGCCTTCAAGAACGAGGCTTCTGTTGATCAGATATGTAGGGCAGCGACTTGGTCTTCACTGCACACTTTTACCAAATTTTACAAGTTTGATACTTTTGCTTCTTCTGAGGCTATTTTTTGGGAGAAAGGTTTTGCAAGCCGTGGTGCCTTCCATTTAGGTGACCTGATTTGCTCCCTCCCTTCATCCGTGTCCTAAAGCTTTGGTATTGGTTCCCACAAGTAAGGATGACGCCGTGGACCGGACACACCTATGTTGGAGAAAACAGAATTTATGTTTACCTGATAAATTGCTTTCTCCAACGGTGTGTCCGGTCCACGGCCCGCCCTGGTTTTTTAATCAGGTCTGATAATTTATTTTCTTTAACTACAGTCACCACGGTATCCTATGGTTTCTCCTATGCAAATATTCCTCCTTAACGTCGGTCGAATGACTGGGGTAGGCGGAGCCTAGGAGGGATCATGTGACCAGCTTTGCTGGGCTCTTTGCCATTTCCTGTTGGGGAAGAGAATATCCCACAAGTAAGGATGACGCCGTGGACCGGACACACCGTTGGAGAAAGCAATTTATCAGGTAAACATAAATTCTGTTTTCATCATGCCTATGTCGAGTCGGGTAAAACTCCGCCTCGAAGGATTACAGCTCATTCTACTAGGTCAGTTTCTACTTCCTGGGCATGAAGCTAGGAATGAAGCTTCGGTTGATCAGATTTGCAAAGCAGCAACTTGGTCCTCTTTGCATACTTTTACTAAATTCTACCATTTTGATGTGTTTTCTTCTTCTGAAGCAGTTTTTGGTAGAAAAGTACTTCAGGCAGTGGTTTCAGTTTGAATCTTCTGCTTATGTTTTCATTAAACTTTATTTTGGGTGTGGATTATTTTCAGCAGGAATTGGCTGTCTTTATTTTATCCCTCCCTCTCTAGTGACTCTTGCGTGGAAAGATCCACATCTTGGGTAGTCATTATCCCATACGTCACTAGCTCATGGACTCTTGCTAATTACATGAAAGAAAACATAATTTATGTAAGAACTTACCTGATAAATTCATTTCTTTCATATTAGCAAGAGTCCATGAGGCCCACCCTTTTTGTGGTGGTTATGATTTTTTTGTATAAAGCACAATTATTCCAATTCCTTATTTTTTATGCTTTCGCACTTTTTTCTTATCACCCCACTTCTTGGCTATTCGTTAAACTGATTTGTGGGTGTGGTGAGGGGTGTATTTATAGGCATTTTAAGGTTTGGGAAACTTTGCCCCTCCTGGTAGGAATGTATATCCCATACGTCACTAGCTCATGGACTCTTGCTAATATGAAAGAAATGAATTTATCAGGTAAGTTCTTACATAAATTATGTTTTTTGGTAGAAAAGTTCTTCAGGCAGCTGTTTCAGTTTGATTCTTCTGCTTTTTTTATTTGTTTTTTTCTTTCAAAAGTGAAAATAAACTTATTTTTGGGTTGTGGATTATTTTCTCAGCGGAATATGGCTGTTTTTGTTTTAGTCCCTCCCTCTCTAGTGACTCTTGAGTGGAAGACTCCACATCTTGGCTATTGATATCCAATATGTCACTAGCTCATGGACTCTTGCCAATTACATGAAAGAAAACATAATTTATGTAAGAACATACCTGATAAATTCATTTCTTTCATATTGGCAAGAGTCCATGAGGCCCACCCTTTTTATGGTGGTTATGATTTTTTTGTATAAAGCACAATTATTTCCAAATTTCCTTTGTTGATGCTTTCTACTCCTTTCTTTATCACCCCACTGCTTGGCTATTCGTTAAACTGAATTGTGGGTGTGGTGAGGGGTGTATTTATAGGCATTTTGAGGTTTGGGAAACTTTGCCCCTCCTGGTAGGATTGTATATCCCATATGTCACTTGCTCATGAACTCTTGCCAATATGAAAGAAATGAATTTATCAGGTAAGTTCTTACATAAATGATGTTTTTCCATTGTTCTCTCGAAGTATGGAAGTTCTGCACCTGGGTAGTACTTGCTGATTGCTGTATAAATGTAGCCACCAATTGGCAAGTGCTACCCAGCGGTGCTGAACCAAAAATGGGCTGGCTCCTAAACTTATATTCCAACTTTTTCAAATAGATACCAAGAGAACGAATAAAAATTGACAATAGGAATAAATGAGAAAGTTGTTAAAAATTGCATGCTCTATCTGAATCATAAAAGTACATTTCTACTAGACTATCCCTTTTAAGCTTTGGTTTAAATACAAATAAAAGTGATAACATAATGAGAGCTGATATTAGCTGGAATCTCAACCCATTTAATAGGTTCTGGTTTAAAAGTACAAAACCAGCTAATTCATATTCACAAATAAACCTAAAATACAATTTCTCACACATTTTGCACACTGCAGCTGGTATAACAAGTCATTCAAAATACATCAAGAGGAAAATTATATACATCATACTGTCCCTTTTAACCCCTTGGTGTGTTTGTCCCTTTCTGTTTCTGAGGTTATATCCAGAAATTGGATTTCTCCAACATTGGTGTGTCCGGTCCATGGCGTCATCCTTACTTGTGGGAATATCTCTTCCCCAACAGGAAATGGCAAAGAGTCCCAGCAAAGCTGGCCATATAGTCCCTCCTAGGCTCCGCCCACCCCAGTCATTCTCTTTGCCGTTGCACAGGCAACATCTCCACGGAGATGGTTAAGAGTATGTGGTGTTTAGTTGTAGTTTTTTTTATTCTACTATCAAGAGTTTATTTTAAAATAGTGCTGGTATGTACTATTTACTCTGAAACAGAAAAAGATGAAGATTTCTGTTTGTGAGAGGAAGATGATTTTAGCAGACAGTAACTAAAATCGATTGCTGTTTCCACATAGGACTGTTGAGATGAAGTAACTTCAGTTGGGGGAAACAGCAGACTTTTTCTGCTTAAGGTATGACTAGCCATATTTCTAACAAGACTGTGTAATGCTGGAAGGCTGTCATTTCCCCTCATGGGGACCGGTAAGCCATTTTCTTAGTCTCAAACAGAATAAAGGGCTTAATATGGGCTATAAAACTGGTAGACACTTTCATGGGCTAAATCGATTGCTTTATTTGGACATTTTATACATGTTTATGCTGATAATTCACACTTATAAACTTGGGGAACGTTTTTTAACGTCAGGCACTATGTTAGACACCTTTTCCAGTCAGGAAGGGCCTTCCCAGTTGTAGGCTAAGCCTCATTTTCGCGCCATTACTGCGCAGTTGTTTTTGAGTGCAAGACATGCAGATGCATGTGTGAGGACCTGAAAGTAGTTGGAAAAGTTCCTAGAAGGCGTCATTTGGTATCGTATTCCCCTCTGGGCTTGGTAAAGTCACAGCAAAGGCTGTAGCTGGGACTGTATAGGGGTTAAATCTGTAACCGGCTCCGGTTTCGTTATTTTAAGGGTTAAAGCTCTGAAAATTGGTGTGCAATACTTTTAATGCTTTAAGACACTGTGGTGAAATTTTGGTAAATTTTGAACAATTCCTTCATATATTTTCACATATTCAGTAATAAAGTGTGCTCTGTTTAAAATTTAAAGAGACAGTAACGGTTTTGTTTTAAAACGGTTTTTGTGATTTGACAAGTTTAAGCCTGTTTAAGATGTCTGTGCCTTCAGATAAGCTATGTTATGTATGAAAGCCAATGTGTCTCCCCCTTCAAAATTGTGTTATAATTGTGCCATAGCGTCCAAACAAAGTAAGGACAGTACTGCCACAAATAACGAAATTGCCCAAGATGATTCCTCAGATGAAGGGAGTAGACATGGTTCTACATCTCCTTCTGTGTCTACGCCAGTTTTGCCCACGCAGGAGGCCCCTAGTACTTCTAGCGCGCCAATGCTTATTACCATGCAACAATTGACGGCTGTAATGGATAACTCCATAGCAAATATTTTATCCAAAATGCCTGCATATCAGAGAGAGCGCGATTGCTCTGTTTTAAACACTGAAGAGCAGGAGGGCGCTGATGATAATTGTTCTGTCATACCCTCACACCAATCTGAAGGGGCCATGAGGGAGGTTTTGTCAGATGGGGAAAATTTCTCAACAGGCTGAACCTGATGTTGTGACATTTAAATTTAAATTAGAACATCTCCGCGCACTGCTTAAGGAGGTGTTATCTACTCTGGATGATTGTGACAACTTGGTCATTCCAGAAAAATTATGCAAGATGGACAAGTTCCTAGAGGTTCCAGTGCACCCCAACGCTTTTCCTATACCCAAGCGGGTGGCGGACATAGTGAATAAGGAGTGGGAGAAGCCCGGCATACCTTTTGTACCCCCTCCTATATTTAAGAAATTATTTCCTATGGTCGACCCCAGAAAGGACTTATGGCAGACAGTTCCTAAGGTCGAGGGGGCAGTTTCTACTCTAAACAAGCGCACTACTATTCCTATCGAAGATAGTTGTGCTTTCAAAGATCCTATGGATAAAAAAATTGGAAGGTTTGCTTAAAAAGATTTTTGTACAGCAAAGTTACCTTCTACAACCCATTTCGTGCATTGTTCCTGTCACTACAGCAGCGTGGTTCTGGTTCGAGGAACTAGAAAAGTCGCTCAGTAGAGAGACTCCATATGAGGAGGTTATGGACAGAGTTCACGCACTTAAGTCGGCTAACTCTTTTGTTTTAGATGCCGCTTTGCAATTAGCTAGATTAGCGGCGAAAAATTCAGGGTTTGCAATTGTGGCGCGCAGAGCGCTTTGGCTAAAGTCTTGGTCAGCGGATGTATCATACAAGACAAAATTGCTTAACATCCCCTTCAAGGGTAAAACTCTCTTTGGACCAGATTTGAAAGAGATTATCTCAGACATCACTGGGGGAAAGGGCCACGCCCTCCCACAAGATAAGCCTTTCAAGGCCAAGAATAAGTCTTATTTTCGTTCCTTTCGTAATTTCAGGAACGGACCGGCCTCTAATTCTGCATCCTCTAAGCAAGAGGGTAATGCCTCACAGTCCAAACCAGCCTGGAAACCGATGCAAGGCTGGAACAAGGGTAAGCAGACCAAGAAGCCTGCTACCGCTAACAAAACAGCATGGAGTAGCCCCCGATCCGGGACCGGATCTAGTGGGGGGCAGACTCTCTCTCTTTGCTCAGGCTTGGGCAAGAGATGTTCAGGATCCCTGGACGCTAGAAATAGTTTCTCAGGGTTATCTTCTGGAATTCAAGGAACTACCCCCAAGGGGAAGGTTCCACATGTCTCACTTATCCTCAAACCAAATAAAGAGACAGGCGTTCTTACATTGTGTAGAAGACCTGCTAAAGATGGGAGTGATACACCCAGTTCCAATGACGGAACAAGGAATGGGATTTTACTCAGATCTGTTCGTAGTTCCCAAAAAAGAGGGAACCTTCAGACCAATTCTGGATTTAAAGATCCTAAACAAATTTCTCAGGGTACCATCGTTCAAAATGGAAACCATTCGAACGATTCTACCCACTATCCAGGAAGGTCAATTTATGACTACCGTGGATCTAAAGGATGCGTACCTACATATTCCTATACACAAAGAACATCATCAGTTCCTAAGGTTCGCCTTTCTGGACAAACATTACCAGTTTGTGGCCCTCCCATTCGGATTAGCCACTGCTCCAAGGATTTTCACAAAGGTACTCGGGTCCCTTCTAGCGTTTCTAAGACCGAGGGGCATTGCAGTAGTACCATACTTGGACAACATTCTAATACAAGCGTCGTCCCTTTCAAAAGCAAAGGCTCATACAGACATCGTTCTGGCCTTTCTCAGATCTCACGGATGGAAGGTGAACATAGAAAAAAGTTCTCTGTCTCCGTCAACAAGAGTTCCCTTCCTGGGAACAATAATAGATTCCTTAGAAATGAGGATCTTTCTGACAGATGTCAGAAAGTCAAAACTTCTAAGCGCTTGTCAAGTTCTTCATTCTGTTCCACGTCCTTCCATAGCTCAGTGCATGGAAGTAGTAGGGTTGATGGTTGCAGCAATGGACATAGTTCCTTTTGCGCAAATTCATCTAAGACCATTACAACTGTGCATGCTGAAACAGTGGAATGGGGACTATACAGACTTGTCTCCAGTGATTCAAGTAGATCAGAAGACCAGAGATTCACTCCGTTGGTGGATATCCCTGGACCACCTATCCCAGGGAATGAGCTTCCCGCAGACCAGAGTGGGTCATTGTCATGACCGACACCAGTCTAGTGGGCTGGGGTGCGGTCTGGGAATCCCTGAAAGCTCAGGGACTATGGTCTCGGGAAGAGTCTCTTCTCCCGATAAACATTCTGGAACTAAGAGCGATATTCAATGCTCTCAGGGCTTGGCCTCAGCTTGCAAAGGCCAGATTCATAAGATTCCAATCAGACAACATGACGACTGTTACGTATATCAATCATCAGGGGGGAACAAGGAGTTCCCTGGCGATGAAAGAAGTAACCAAAATAATACAATGGGCGGAGAATCACTCCTGCCATCTATCTGCGATCCACATCCCAGGTGTGGAAAACTGGGAAGCGGATTATCTGAGGAGTCAGACATTCCATCCGGGGGAGTGGGAACTCCACCCGGAGATTTTTGCCCAGTTGACTCAATTATGGGGCATTCCAGACATGGATCTGATGGCGTCTCGTCAGAACTTCAAGGTTCCTTGCTACGGGTCCAGATCCAGGGATCCCAAGACGACTCTAGTGGATGCACTAGTAGCGCCTTGGACCTTCAACCTAGCTTATGTGTTCCCACCGTTTCCTCTCATTCCCAGGCTGGTAGCCAGGATGAAACAGGAGAGGGTCTCGGTGATCTTGATAGCTCCTGCGTGACCACGCATGACTTGGTATGCAGACCTGGTGAATATGTCATCGGTTCCACCATGGAAGCTACCTTTGAGACAGGACCTTCTTGTTCAGGGTCCATTCGAACATCCAAATCTGGTCTCCCTCCAGCTGACGGCTTGGAGATTGAACGCTTGATTCTATCAAAGCGTGGGTTTTCAGATTCTGTGATTGATACTCTGGTTCAGGCCAGAAAACCGGTAACTAGAAAGATTTACCATAAAATATGGAAAAGATATATCTGCTGGTGTGAATCCAAGGGATTCCCTTGGAATAAGGTAAAGATTCCTAAGATACTTTCCTTTCTGCAAGAAGGTTTGGATAAAGGATTATCTGCGAGTTCTCTAAAGGGACAGATTTCTGCCTTATCTGTCTTACTACACAAACGACTGGCAGCTATGCCAGATGTTCAAGCATTTGTTCAGGCTCTGGTTAGGATCAAGCCTGTTTACAGACCTTTGACTCCTCCCTGGAGTTTAAATCTAGTTCTTTCAGTTCTTCAAGGGGTTCCGTTTGAACCTCTACATTCCATAGATATTAAGTTGTTATCTTGGAAAGTTTTGTTTTTGGTTGCTATTTCTTCTGCTAGAAGAGTTTCAGAGTTATCTGCTCTGCAGTGTTCTCTGCCCTATCTCGTGTTCCATGCAGATAAGGTGGTTTTGCGTACTAAGCCTGGTTTTCTTCCAAAGGTTGTTTCTAACAAAAATATTAACCAGGAGATAGTTGTACCTTCTTTGTGTCCGAATCCAGTTTCAAAGAAGGAACGTTTGTTACACAATTTGGACGTAGTCCGTGCTCTAAAATTCTATTTAGAAGCTACAAAAGATTTCAGACAAACATCTTCTCTGTTTGTCGTCTATTCTGGTAAAAGGAGAGGTCAAAAAGCGACTTCTACCCCTCTTTCCTTTTGGCTTAAAAGCATCATCCGATTGGCTTACGAGACTGCCGGACGGCAGCCTCCTGAAAGAATCACAGCTCACTCCACTAGGGCTGTGGCTTCCACATGGGCCTTCAAGAACGAGGCTTCTGTTGATCAGATATGTAAGGCAGCGACTTGGTCTTCACTGCACACTTTTGCCAAATTTTACAAATTTGATACTTTTGCTTCTTCGGAGGCTATTTTTGGGGGAGAGGTTTTGCAAGCCGTGGTGCCTTCCGTTTAGGTAACCTGATTTGCTCCCTCCCTTCATCCGTGTCCTAAAGCTTTGGTATTGGTTTCCACAAGTAAGGATGACGCCGTGGACCGGACACACCAATGTTGGAGAAAACAGAATTTATGCTTACCTGATAAATTACTTTCTCCAACGGTGTGTCCGGTCCACGGCCCGCCCTGGTTTTTTAATCAGGTCTGATGAATTAATTTCTCTAACTACAGTCACCACGGTACCATATGGTTTCTCCTATATTTTCCTCCTGTCCGTCGGTCGAATGACTGGGGTGGGCGAAGCCTAGGAGGGACTATATGGCCAGCTTTGCTGGGACTCTTTGCCATTTCCTGTTGGGGAAGAGATATTCCAACAAGTAAGGATGACGCCGTGGACCGGACACACCGTTGGAGAAAGTAATTTATCAGGTAAGCATAAATTCTGTTTTAGTCAGGTATTCCTTTTTATTTCCTCTCAAGGCTTCCTTCTGTTATTAAGCTTTTGGAAGCTAGTCCCAAAATGGTTGGAGTCATTTTTACTCTGGATATTTGTTCTAGCATTCCTTTGGACGATAGTTATTCCTTTTTATAGTCCCTTTTATTTTCCTTAGGAGTGCTTATTTGCAAGAAAGTCTTATTTTCAATCCAGTGATATGTGTTGCTGTTGCTTGACCTTTGTTTTTCTGGGCAGTTTTCTTTTGATTTTGCCAGCGAGATTTTTTTCTTCTAATGTGGTTTAGATGTGCAAAAGCTTTATTTCTATACAGGGGAATAGTTTATTTTGGTTCTGGTATGTATTTCCATTATTTCTACAGTGTCTGGGGCTAAGGAGCTTTTCTTCCTCAGGACTAGTAGTCCAAGGCTATTTTTTACCCCCCCCCCCCCCAGTATCAGAGTTCTTCTGGTTCCGTATAGAGTATGAATGGTATTTGCTAAATGCTTCTGTGCCTTTTGTCTGGAATTGAGCACTATGTGCTCTGCTTCCAAGGCTGTAAAGCTAGATATCGGACAAATTTTGCATGTAGGTGCAGCCCTCAATCGAGAGGCTTTGGTAGGTTCCTTGAATTCTTATTATAGTCTTAAGGATATCAAATAGGTTTTCAGATTAAGGCCTCCCAAGGGAGGGTTTTTTTGGTTCTAGTTTGGATTCAGAGTATTGTCTCTCATGGGTACAGAATAGGATTCAGAGTAAGACCGCCTGTGAGAAGATTTTTTCTCACGCATCCCTGCAAACCCAGTAAAGGTTTAGGCTGACGTGTGTTTTAGACCTGGAGTTATCAGGGGTTAATCATACCAGTTCCGTTTCAGGAACAGGGTCTGGGGTTTTATTAAAATCTATTAATTTTCCCAAAGAAAGAAAATTCATTCAGACCAGTTTTGTATCTAAAAATGTTGAATCAATATGTAAGAGTACCAACTTTCAAAATGGTGACTATAAGGACTATTTTGCCTTTTGTTCAGCAAGGGCATTATATGTCCACAATAGACTTACAGGATGCATATCTTCATATTCCAATTCATCCAGATCAAGCATTACCAATTTGTTGCTCTTACTTTTGGCCTAGCGACAGCTCCAAGAATCTTTTCAAAGGTTCTTGGTGCCCTACTCTGTCTTTATTTGGACGATATCTTGGTACTTGCTCAGTCTTTACGTTCTGCAGAATCTCACACGAATCAACTAGTGTTGTTTCTTCAAAGACATGGTTGGAGGATCAATTTACCAAAAAGTTCTTTGATTCCTCAGACAAGGGTAATCTCTTTAGGTTTCCAGATAGATTCAGTGTCCATGACTTTGTCTCTAACAGACAATAGACGTTTGAGACTGAAGGTTCCGACAGGCTGCAACCAATTTCAGTCACTCCCTTCAGTAGCAACTGTATGTGCATGGTAGTTTTAGGTCTCATGACTGCAGCATCGGACGCAATCCCCTTTGCTCGTTTTCATATAAGACCTCTCCAGCTTTGTATGCTGAACCAATGGTGCAGGGATTATACAAGGATATCACAATTAATATCCTTAAATCCCAATGTTCGACTTTCTCTGACTTGGTGGTTAGATCACCATTGTATTGTTCTAGGGGCCTCTTTCGTTCGTCCAACCTGGACTGTGATCACAACAGATGCGAGTCTTTCAGGTTGGGGAGCCGTTTGGGGATCTCTGACAGCACAAGGGGCTTGGAAATCTCAAGAGGCGAGATTACCAATAAATATTTTGGAACTTTGTGTGATTCTCAGGGCTCTTCAGTTTTGGAGAGAGAACCATTCATTTGTTTTCAGACAGACAATATCACAACTGTGGCATATGTCAATCATCAGGGTGGGACTCAGTCCCCTAGCTATGAAAGAAGTATCTCAGATACTTGTTTGGGCGGAATCCAGATCCTGTCTAATTTCTGCGGTTCAAATCCCAGGTATAGACAATTGGGAAGCAGATTATCTCAGTCGTGGTCTCTCCACCCAGATGTTTTCTCAAATTGTTCAGATGTGGGGCCTTCCAGAAATAGATCTGATGGCATCTCATCTAAACAAGAAACTTCCCAGGTACCTGTCCACGTCCAGGGATCCTCAGGCGGAAGCAGTGGATGCGTTGACACTTCCTTGGTGTCATCAACCTGCTTATATTTTCCCGCCTCTAGTTCTTCTTCCAAGAGTGATCTCCAAAATCATCATGGAACAATTGTTTGTGTTGCTGGTGGCTCCAGCATGGCCTCACAGGTTTTGGTATGCGCATCTTGTTAGGATGTCCAGTTGCCAACCTTGGCCACTTCCATTAAGAGCGGACCTTCTGTCTCTGATTCAGTGTTTAATACTATGTTACAGGCTCATAAATCTGTTTCTAGAAAGATTTATTATTGAGTTTGGAAGACTTGCATTTCATGATGTTCTCATAAATTTTCTTGGCATTCTTTTAGAATTCCTAGAATTTTACAGTTTCTTCAGGATGGTTTGGATAAAGGTTTGTCTGCAAGTTCCTTAAAAGGACAAATCTCTGCTCTTTCTGTTTTATTCGACAGAAAAATTGCTAAACTTCCTGATATTCACAGTTTTGTACAGGCTTTGGTTCGTATCAAGCCTGTCATTAAATCAATCTGTCCTCCTTGGAGTCTTAATTTGGTTTTGAAGGCTTTACAGGCTCCTCCATTTGAGCCCATGCATTCTTTGGACATTAAACTACTTTCGTAGAAAGTGTTGTTCCTTTTGGCCATCTCTTCTGCTAGAAGAGTTTCTGAATTGTCTGCTCTCTTGTGAATCTCCTTTTCTGATTTTTCATCAGGATAAGGCAGTTTTACGGACTTCATTTAAATTCTTACCTAAGGTTGTGAATTCTAACAACATTAATGGAGACATTGTTGTCCGTTCTTTGTGTCCTAAACCTAAGAATTCTTTGGAGAGATCTTTACATTCTTTGGATGTGGTGAGAGCTCTGAAATATTATGTTGAAGCTACTAAAGATTTTAGGAAGACTTCTAGTCTATTTGTTATCTTTTCTGGTTCTAGGAAAGGTCAGAAGGCTTCTGCCGTTTCCTTTGCTTCGTTTTTAAAGCTTTTGATTCATCAAGCTTATTTTGAGTCGGGTAAAGCCCCGCCTCAGAGAATTACAGCTCATTCTATGAGATCAGTCTTCACTTTGTGGGCTTTTAAGAATGAAGCTTCAGCTGATCAGATTTGCATAGCAGCAACTTGGTCTTCTTTGCATACATTTACTAAATCCTACCATTTTGATGTATCTGCTTCTTCTGAAGTAGTTTTTGGTAGAAAAGTTCTTCAGGCAGCTTTTTCAGTTTGATTCTTCTGCTTATGATTTAACTTTTTCCTTTTTTTTATGAGAATAAACTTATATTTGGGTTGTGGATTATTTTTTTTTCAGCGAAATGGCTGTTTTAATTTTTATCCCTCTCTCTCTAGTGACTCTTGCGTGGAGTGACACTTCTTGGTTATTGCTATTCCATACGTCACTAGCTCATGGACTCTTGCCAATTACATGAAAGAAAACATAATTTATGTAAGAACTTACCTGATAAATTCATTTCTTTCATATTGGCAAGAATCCATGAGGTCCACCCTTTTTATGGTGGTTATTTTTTTTTTTTATAAAGCACAATTATTTCCAAATTCCTTTGTTGATGCTTTTTACTCTATCACCCCACTATTTGACTATTTGTTAAACTGAATTGTGGGTGTGGTGAGGGGTGTATTTATAGGCATTTTGAGGTTTGGGAAACTTTGCCCCTCCTGGTAGGATTGTATATCCCATACGCCACTAGCTCATGGACTCTTGCCAATATGAAAGAAATTAATTTATCAGGTAAGTTCTCACATAAATTATGTTTTCTCTTGTAAAGGTGTATCCAGTGTTGGGGTAATTATATTTAGACTCCGGCCGGAGTGACTCCCTGACTGAAAGTAGCTGATACCAATTTCCACAGAATTCTGGAGCATCACCAAGTAACTGACAGACAATATGGATGCTTGGCAATAATGATTTTATTCACAGCAAATGCAAACAGTTATAATCTTTTACAGTTTTACAGAAAGCAGAAGTGACTTTGCCATATATGGGTGTATCACATTACTTTATATCCTGTGCGATTAACAGTACATTGTCAGCAGTAATTATTATGCCCATCACCTGTCATTTTAGTAGCAATGTGGTTTGTCAGTAGAACAAATTATGTAGCAATACATATGCAAAGCAAATACAGAAGTTTATGATATTGGGAAATTACAGTATAAATGAAAAATAATACATTTTGGAGTCTGCAAAAATATTAACCCCATAATAGCACACAGTGATATAGTAATATAGTAATAAGGCACATTATAAGGCCTATGGAATATATATATATATCTACATCCAGTCCACGAGTTCATCCATTACTTGTGGGATATTCTCCTTCCCAACAGGAAGCTGCAAGAGGACACCCACAGCAGAGCTGTCTATATAGCTGCTCCCCTAACTGCCACCCCCAGTCATTCTCTTGCAGCTCTCTCAAGAAAGGAAGTATCAAGAGATATGTGGTGACTTAGTGTAGTTTTTACCTTCAATCAAGAGTTTATTTTTAAACATTACCGGCGTTGTACGGTTTTACTCTCAGGCAGAAATTGGAAGAAGAATCTGCCTGGCGGTTGATGATCTTAGCGGTTTGTAACTAAGGTCCATTGCTGTTCTCACACATAACTGAAGAGTATGGAAAGAAAACTTCAGTTGGGGGGACGGTTTGCAGATCACCTGCTTTGCGGTATGTTTAGTATATTTTTTTCTAGAGACTTCTGACTGCTTGGAGATTGAACGCTTGATTCTATCAAAGCGTGGTTTTTCTGAGTTGGTCATTGATACCTTAATTCAGGCTCGAAAGCCTGTCACCAGGAAATCTATCATAAGATATGGTGTAAATATCTTCATTGGTGTGAATCCAAGGGTTACTCATGGAGTAAAGTCAGGATTCCTAGAATCTTATCCTTTCTCCATGAGGGATTGGAGAAAGGATTGTCTGCTAGTTCCTTAAAGGGACAGATTTCTGCTCTGTCCTTTTGCACAAACGTCTGGCTGAGGTTCCAGACGTTCAGGCGTTTTGTCAGGCTTTAGTTAGAATCAAGCCTGTGTTTAAACCTTTTGCTCCGCCATGGAGTTTAAATTTAGTTCTTAAAGTTCTTTAGTTCTTTGCATTCCATAGATATTAAACTTTTATCTTGGAAAGTTCTGTTTTTAATAGCTATCTCCTCGAAGTGATCTGCTTTACAGTGTGATTCCCCTTATCTGATTTTCCATGCAGATAAGGTAGTTTTGCGTACCAAACCTGGCTTTCTTCCTAAGGTAGTATCTAATAAGAATATCAATCAGGAGATTGTTGTTCCTTCATTATGTCCTAATCCTTCCTCAAAGAAGGAACGTCTTTTACACAATCTTGATGTGGTTCATGCTTTAAAGTTTTATTTACAAGCTGCTAAGGATTTTCGTCAAACATCTGCTTTGTTTGTTGTCTACTCTGGACAGAGGAGAGGCCAAAAGGCTTCGGCAACTTCTTTCTTTTTGGCTGAGAAGCATAATCCGCTTAGCTTATGAGACTGCTGGCCAGCAGCCTCCTGAAAGAATTACAGCTCATTCCACTTGAGCGTGGCTTCCACATGGGCTTTTAAAAATGAGGCCTCTGTTGAACAGATTTGTAAGGCGGCGACTTGGTCTTCGCTTCATACTTTTTCTAAATTCTACAAATTCGATACTGTTGCTTCTTCGGAGGCTATTTTTGGGAGAAAGGTCTTACAGGCAGTGGTGCTCTCCGTTTAAGTTCCTGCCTTGTCCCTCCCTTCATCCGTGTCCTAAAGCTCTGGTATTGGTACCCCACAAGTAATGGATGAACCCGTGGACTGGATACACCTTTACAAGAGAAAACAAAATTGATGCTTACCTGATAAATTTTTCTCTTGTGGTGTATCCAGTCCACGGCCCGCCCTGTCATTTTAAGGCAGGTGTTTTTTATTTTTAAACTACAGTCACCACTGCACCCTATAGTTTCTCCTATTTTCTTGCTTGTCTTCGGTCGAATGACTGGGGGTGGCAGTTAGGGGAGGAGCTATATAGACAGCTCTGCTGTGGGTGTCTTCTTGCAGCTTCCTGTTGGGAAGGAGAATATCCCTCAAGTAATGGATGAACCCGTGGACTGGATACACCACAAGAGAAATAAATTTATCAGGTAAGCATAAATTTTGTTTTTGCACTGCCTTCCAGCCTGTCTAGCTAAACTGTTTGCACATTCAGCTAATTGAGCTGACACCCTGCAGGAATCCTTTCTACAGAACTGTGTTGATGCTGTGTTGGGGATCAGTTTCCACTCAAGCTTCCTGAAATAAACAGAGTTTGTCTCACTGGGGGGACCGGTGTGCCCCAGCTTGCCTCTCACTCACCAATGGTGGTGCCTGCAAACACGTTGTTTCCCATTTGTCTGTTACTTGCAGCATTTCACTTTTCCTAACATACTCACCCTTCGAAGTGTCTCAATTTGTTCTTTTTCATATATCTCTAGTATTGTTTGGGACTCAGGATCCCCTACCATTGGAGAGCCGAATCGCTTGGTCACTTATCCACTCTGACAACCTGTATATCCAATGTGTATCACCATCTGATTAAATTATCATTACATTGCACATTTCATTCATACAAGGACATATTTTACGTTATTCCCTGATCATACACTTGTGGACTCAATTCAACTGTGCCGAATTGTGTGTTTATTTTTACACTTTCTAATGTTGTAGTGATTAATTATACACTACCTTATTGCTATTTCTATTTTTGATATTTTATTTGTTATTGATTTTCACATTTTATCTAATCTATATCACCTAGATTGGATATTGTTACAGTTAGTCCATATTCACTACCTGTTGCACCTTTTACTGTTGCATCTTACATTGTAGCACTTTATATTAACATTTCTTGTAGTGTTATATAATCGTTTTTTCACACCTTTTTAGCCACATATATTCACATGTGCATATATTTTTAGGTATGTGTATATTTATTTAGATATATTAAGCTCTTTGTGTTTGTCTCGCATACCGGTATCACTGAATATTGGTGGACGCCCCCTAGTTTGTTATAGTACACCGTTGGTACTCCCTCTGGTGCACTTATATACAATCGTTTTTGTTCAGAAATAGCAGACATATATGGCTTTGGCGTTGCTTTTTGGTAATTAGGATGCTAAATGCTGCTGCACACCACACTTGTATTATGCCCAGCCGTTAAGGGGTTAATTAGGTAGCTTGTAGAGTTAATTTTAGCTTTAGTGTAGAGATCAACCGCCCACCTGACACATCCCTCCCTGACCCCCCTTTAAACAGCTCTTTGCTCTCCCCATCTCACAATTGTCACTGCCATCTTAAAGGGACATTATACACATTTTTTCTTTGCATAAATGTTTTGCAGATGATCTATTTATATAGCCCATAAAGGTTTTTTTTTTTTTTTTTTAAAAAATGAATAGTTTTGCTTATTTTTTTAATAACATTGCTCTGATTTTGAGACTCCTAACCAAGCCCCAAAGTTTTATGTGAATACTGTCAGCTACTTTTCCAGCTTGCTCCTGCTTGTTTAAATGGTCTTTTCATATGTAAAAGAAGGGGGAGGGGGGGGGGGGAGTGTCTTATTTCCCACTTGCAGTGGGCTTTCCAGCTACCTTTTCAACGGAGCTAAACTGAGAGCTTCTAAGTAAGTTTTTGAACAGTTTTATAATGGATTTTTATATCAGTATCTGTGCATCCTATTCTTTATAGTAGTGTCTATTGCATGCAGTTATATGAAAATGAGTGCATACTGTCCCTTTAAGTACTGGCAGAAAGTCTGCCAGTACTAGAATAAAAGGCATTTTTTTTTATATTGATTCTGCAGTGTTGGATACCCAGTACCAAGTTAGCCAAAAAAAATAGTTTTTTTTGCATAGAATACAAAAATTTCTGTAGTATAGCTGCCCCCCTCAATGCCCAATATTTATTCCCCCTCCCTCTCCTTCCCATATATTTTCCAGATTAATGAAAATCGCTTCCACCACTTGAAACCCCAGAGGATGTGCCAGGCACGTCCTTGGTCGTTTATGACCGGTTTGTGTATCACATGCCTGGCACGTCCTTGGTCGTTAAGGAGTTAAAATTGTTTGCTATATCTGAATCTTAAATGTTTAATTTTGACTTTACTAGTACTTTATAGAAAGGGCTAAGTTTAACATCATTTTAAGTTAAACAGGTTCTGAATGTTAGTGTTATTTTAGATGGAGAAGTTTGCTATAACTTTTTAATGTAGCGCAGAAATTCTAATACCCTGTGGTCCATCCTGCTGCCCACTTCAAAAGTAATTTTTTTTGTGAGCTAACAGTTCAAGCTGTTCTCCAATCAGCAATCTAATCATACAGCACTTTTTTGTAGCTATAGCGCCAATTGGAAAACAGTTCATTAGAAGTGATCAATTAAAGTACCTCTAAAATATTGTTTAGATTCCAGACCTGAATTATTTTTTTTTATACATAAAATGTTTAGCTATGTGTAAAAGAACTTTTGCAATATATTTTCATTGTTTGTTTTGCCCTGTTTCATGACATTTTGCTTTGAGAATTGACCAATTTCTAATTCTTAGAACTTGGAATGCATTTTATCGTATAACTGCAAAGCATTTTCAATTAACTTTATAATTGCTAGCCTTGCTGCCTGTGGACTAAAGCCCAAAATTGGCTCCTTCATACAAGGCAAATTGTGGGGGGAGTTTGGGTATTGAGAAATAATTGCAAAAAAAGGATGATAATTTTAGTTTAAAAACATTTGACTTGGCTGATCTTTAGCAGCACCACAGAAATGTCTTGTAATTACTAGGGTAAGTGGTATGGGAAAGCATAGGAAATGTCAGCTGCTTAAACCTTATGTGTCTAGTGTTTAGTGTCTATTTGTAATTCAGCAGCCAAACAGCACGCATGGGGCACGTCAGCCAATTCCCCCCCCCCTTCTGTCCGGTATCTTTATTTGAAAAAGTAGAAATGTATGCTTAGGAGCCGGCCCATTTTTGGTTCAGAACCCGGTTTGCGCTTGATTGTTGACTAAATTTAGCCACCAATCAGCAAGCGCTCCTAGCCAGGGTGCAGGTTTTTTTTATTTAAAAAAAAAAAAAAAGCTACATTTATTTATTAAAAAACTAAAACATGGGGGCGGAGCCTAGCCACGCTGGAAGATGGTTGTACCTAACTAGAGCTCTGATAACCTAAGTGCTCAAATAAACAAGTTATGTGCAACAATCTATAGTTTTTAATGAACTTTTTAAATTTTTGTTTTTATTTAATTTAAAGAAAAGTACCTCATCTCTACATTAAGAGTGTGCTGCTTCAGCCGTTTACGGTGTAATTTTGACTGAGCTATATACCCATGGGATGAGATCAGCCCACCAGCTTAATTAGCGGTCAACAATCAAGAGAGTGGAGGACCTGTTGCGAATCCGGATCTGCCCAGCCACCCACCGCACACAAGCAGAGGGGCCGCAACAGCTGGAGATCTGGACCGGGCCCTGATAGCGCTGCCGTCTAGCACTTGCATAGAAGACAACAGGACTGACACTTCTGCCACCCTGCTCACCGGCCAACATACCTTAATCATCCATTCCAACAGGAGAAGCTGACTCGTTGACCCGAGCGGGGACAGGCCTTGAGGGGAGGAGCCAGCGCTGCAATTGCATCTGCGCCATTACTGGAGGCGAGTAGCGCATTGAGGAGCGGGAGATCTGGGACTTGCCTATAGCGGTGGGCTGGAGCGCAGCCAGGGTCCCTCGGGGTGATAGCAGCAATAACCTGCTGACGGAGCTCACAGGAAAGCAAAGGGAGATCTGTAGTGGGGGGTGGGCTTGCGGCCAGGAGTGGCACAAAAATAAAACCTCCAACACGGCAAAGGGAGATCCCTGAGGGCCCAAGCCACAATGCGGTTGAAACACTATAACACCGCTCTATGCCCACAGTCAATAAACATATATACATGCAGGCTGTGAAAACAGCACACCAGGCACAATTAATCATCAGTTAGGAAGACAAGTATAAAGGAGAGCAGAGAGGGGAAATAAGGGGTACAAAAGGAATAAACACACACCAAGCTGAACTGAACCAGCAAGTCCAAAATAAGCATAAGATAAGTTAGGCCACAGATTGGGCTAACCTCATAATATAAGCAGGCCCATCCAACAGCAGTGTGTTGCAAAACAGATAAAGGCCTCCCCTCTCAGAGGCACCCACACCCCTTGTAAGCACCGGCACGCAACCCTCACTGCAAAAGGACGCCTCATATAAGGGGCTTTCACTTGCAGAGACAAGCGCCCTGATCCCACCTACCCAAGTATACTGCACCCCACCCTCGGGCACCTCATCAGAATAAAATTTATCCTTATACGTACCAGTGCTACCTGGCATGTCCAACAAAAGAACACAAAGGCAACCAAAGGGCTCACAACCATCCCTCAAGGAGAGCTATTTGCTCCCTCCTGAGGCTGCATCATGCACTCCTAAGGACCAGCAAGAAGGGAGAAATAAAGCAACCACAACACAAATCCACAATGTAGATCCAATGCAAAACAACTGTCACTAAGGAGGACATCAGGCATCTCTCCACGAAAGCAGACATCAAAGAAGCAATGGCGGATGTCAAGCTTATGTTTTCAGAGCTCAAAAAAAATATAAAAGCAGTAAACCATAGAGTTAACCTGGTCGAAGAAAAACAAGAAAATATGTGCTCAGAACTACAACACCAGGCAAGCTTTCTACAATCACAGGAGGTAGTAGTACAAAACCTTACTGAGCGCATTGAAGACTTAGAAAGCAGGGGGAACAACTTAAGGTTCCGGGGTATCCCTGAGTCCGTGAGCCCATCTGAACT
Source organism: Bombina bombina (assembly GCF_027579735.1). Taxonomy (NCBI): domain Eukaryota; kingdom Metazoa; phylum Chordata; class Amphibia; order Anura; family Bombinatoridae; genus Bombina; species Bombina bombina. The sequence continues at coordinate 543,406,056 of NC_069500.1, forward strand.
GCATAAGTACATACAAGACCTCATCAGACATATAAAGAATTCACCTACAGCCACAGATGTTCATATTGAGAGAGCACATAGAGCGCTCCGTCCTAAACCACCTAGTAGGGCGTCGCCCCGGGACGTGATAATCAAGCTCTTATCCTTTAAAGACAAAGAAGATATCCTCAAAAATGCAAGACTAAGGCACCCACTAACGTATGATAGAGCAGAAATCCAAGTCTTCACAGATCTCTGCCCTGCAACACTCCAGAAGAGGAGAGACCTGAGGTACATCACTACCGTCCTCAAGGACCAGCAAATCTCCTACCGTTGGGGATTCCCGATGAGTATCATAGCAAGTAAAGACAACAATACTGCAGTCTTCAGGAATGCCATGTATCTGCTTAACTTCAATCAAGTACTGGGTACAAAGATACAGCCTCCTCAACTATTACCCAGCGACAAAGGTTACCCACCACAGGTCGCACCTCCTGCAGAGGGGAACATTCCCAAGTGAATGAATAATACACTTGGTGCTGATAAACCTGAACAATAGGGGTCCTTTGAATTCTGGATGGCCCAGAGACTCTAAATGGACACAGCGATTTTTGCACTAAGCAACTTAGAGGCCTTAACAGATAAGTTGAAATGAGTCATTTTATATGTTGTTAACCATTGTTATATTAAATAGTTTATAAAGTTCAAATGTTATAACTTTCCATATGTAAGACCAACACCTTACATGCAATACATGAGAAAGCAACACGATGAGGCCAGAAACACTGGAACATACACAGATTCACTGGACACTTTTTTTTTTTTTTTTTTTAAATATTTATTTGTATCCAGTAAAGTGTACAGTCAAAATAAATTCAAGCTCTTTGTGCCGCGCAGGGCCAGAAAAAAACATATTATAATACACATCAAGATAATTAGGACCTTTTTGTGCCACGCAGGGCCAGGTAAAACGTATTGTAGAACACATCAGAGCAGTTTGAACAGTAATTTCACTTACTCTTAGCAAATTGATGATCCCCTTAATATAAACTTTGTACACTTAACTGGGATCTTTCTATTTTATTTACACTTGGGCAACAATTAACCACTCAAATAAACAAAAACACATGCAACAACTCCCTACCAGGCGCCCAGAAGCACCAATTCCGAATTTCTAAATGGGAATATAAGGTCGTGAATTTCTGTATCTGGTAATGACTTAATGAAGACTGACCATTTACTAAAAAATCATCTGATATCTAAGTCATTGTCTAAATTAGTATCCCTTTGTTCTAAGAGGCATTGTTTTTTCAGACAATTCTTAATCTCTGGAATAGATAGTGTAGCACTCGTCTTCCACTTTTTAAAAATAAGATATCTGGTTGCCAGGATAGATAGAAATATCAGTTTATCATTTGAGTTATGTTCCTTAAGACCAAAGACAATCTGTGCCTGCGTGAGATTTTGAGGGTTTTATTGATCCAAAACTCCAGCTTACACCAGAGATATCTTATTCTAGGGCAGCTCCAAATCATGTGCATTAAGTCCGCTGCCGGGAGCGAACACTTTGGGCATTTGTTAAAGCTGGCGTTGCGAATTTTGTGGCCTATTTTAGGCGTAAAATATGAATTGTGGAGAAGTTTAATGTGCATCTCACGCCAAGTGGCTGAGAGAGAGACCTGTGCCACTTTGCAAATTGAGTTTTGAATAATTTTTGTGTCAATACTTGATTGTGGTAATAACTGATTCCATATCAAGGTAATTTTCTCTAGCTCTGCTTCTCCTTTGCCTGCTTTGATTAACTGATAGCATGGGGAGATGGACCTGATGCCATTTTTAAACAAAGTGACCCAGCCTTCCAATTTACCCAAACTCCAGTTCCAGCCTGTCTCATTCACTAGTTCAAATAGGAAGTGTCTGCTTTGCAGAAATGCAAAGAATTCCTTGTTGTTAATAAGGAACTCTGTTTTTAAATCATCAAAAGATTTAACAATATTCCCTGTATTGGAAGGTATTGAGAAACTTTGCAGTTTAGGGATAGTAACTTGTAGCCCTTAGAGGATTGGAAAAAGATTTGAGTCTTTTGATTCTGCTTGGTAAATCTTTAGGTGGGCAGTGGACCAAAGCTAACAACATATATGGACTACACATGTTCTCCTCTAGGGATCGATTCGTAACATAATTACTCTGAGATATCCAATCGACCACTACTCGAGCTAAAAAGGCATAATTGTAAGATCGAATGTCCGGCAGTGCAAGACCACCACTATCTTTTGGGAGAAAAAGTTTATTTAAGGATATCCTGGGTCTTTTTTTCCTGCCAGAGGAATTTACTAAGTGCACTATTAATACACCGAATATCTTTCTCTAGAAGAATTAATGGGGTGTTCTGTAGGACATAAAGGAGTTTAGGGAGCAGGATCATTTTAAATAAAGCGATCCGCCCGGATAAAGATAACGGGAGAGATTGCCAGTTTTTGAATTTCTCCCTTATGTTCATTAGAATTGGAGAGAGATTGAGGTTATACATTTCTCCCGGAGATGAGGGGATTAAGATTCCTAGATATTTAAGAGAGACTCCAGAAACAGTAAAGGGAATATCACGGAGAGAGTCATTGTTTTGTCTTAACCAGAGCATTTCCGATTTTGCTTCGTTGATCTTGTATCCCGAAAAGAATCCAAATTGAGTAGTGATGTTTAATAGTTTGGGGATACTTGTTTTAGTATCTGAAAGATATAACAGCAAGTCGTCAGCATATAAAGCGATTTTTATAATCTGTTTCCCTACCTTGATTCCTGCAAGTTGTTGCCTGACCAGGATTGCTAGTGGTTCAATTGATATGTCGAAGAGTAGAGGGGACAGGGGGCACCCCTGGCGCGTTCCCCTTCCAAGAATTATCTGAGAAGAAGATATAGAGTTAACGACCAAGGTGGTATGTGGTTCTTTATACAGATTGATGATGAATTCAAGAAACTTACCCCGAAAGCCGAAATTTACCATAGATGTAAAGAGGTGATCGAAATGTATTGAATCAAATGCTTTTTCTGCATCGATCGAAACGATAGCCAAGTCAGGTACCACCCCATCCCCCCCGCTCTCCAACACCTGCCCAGATCTGAAATACTCTGTCACAACCATGGCCTCTCTAATTTTTGCTGAGGAATTTCGACCCCTAAGGAACCCAGCCTGATCTGAGTGTATAACTGTAGCAAGTGGTGTCTGGAGACGCTCAGCAATAATAGAACAGAAAATTTTGTAATCTCCATTAAGGAGGGCTATGGGTCTGTATGACTCTTTAAGTGAGGGATCTTTCCCACCTTTCAGGATTAAAATAGTATTAGAGGCGGAAAAAGAGGTGGCCACCGGATCACCTTTAACGTACATGCTGTTATATAGGTTATTGAGATAGGGGGTGATCTCAAAGTTCAAGATTTTGTAGAACTCATTTGGGAGACCATCTGGCCCGGGCGATTTATTATTAGCAAGATCCGTAATTATTTTGTTTATCTCTCCTTCAGTAATTGAATCGTTCAAAGAGTCAGCCATCTCTGCTGAGATTTTTGGGCAGGAAATTTGATTCCAAAATTGGGATGCTTGTAGAGAGTTCGAACTCCTGCCTGCATAGAGGTCCTGATAGTAGCTGACAAACACCTTTACGATCTCTTCCGATTTGTCAATAAGAGAGCCATTTTTTTGGATACTTTCAATGAGGGATGTTTTTTTCTCCCAGATTTAACCAGATTTGCCAATAATTTGCCCGATTTGTTACCATACCTATAAATCCTGGCTTGGAGTCTAAGGTCCCTCTGAGTTTCCTGCAAAATTACAAATGTGTCTCTGGCATTTTTGGCCCGGATGTATTTTTCCCAGTGTATAGGTGATTTTTCAAGTAAGTAAGAATTATAGGAGTTAATTACTGAGCTGGTAATTTCTTTTTCCCTTTGTCTGATTTTCCTAGATCTTTCTGCGCTATAGGCTATGATTTCACCCCTAAGAACTGCCTTTGCAGCCTCCTAAAAAACCAAAGGCGAACCTATATGGCCCTGATTGTGGTCAAGATAATCAGCGAATTTAAGTTTGAGCCAGTTCTTGAATTTCAGATCGGATGCAAGGAAAGAGGGAAATGTAAAACGTGTTGGTTTCTTTTTAAAACAACTAGTCTGAACCTCAAGCGAGATGGGACTGTGGTCCGATAGAAAACTAGGTAGCAAGTCTGCTTTTACTTCTGACAAGATTATTCTATCGCTAATAAGAAAGAGATCGATTCTGGACATTGTTTTGTGCGCTTTAGACAAGCAAGTAAAATCTCTGACATCGGGATTTTGGAGCCTCCAGATGTCTCTTATTGCTAAATTTTGCATAATTGATTTTATTAATTTGTTTTCTAAGTTGTCTCGTTTTTGCCTAGGCGACTTATTAGACAATCTAAATCTATCGAGTGGACAGTGTGGGGCCATATTGAAATCGCCACCCAATATTAAGTGGCCCTCCTGAACAGAGAGAATTTTGGCCTGAATCTTATGCCAGAAAATTGGGTCCAGTTTATTAGGGGCGTAAACATTGCACATGGTGTAGACTGTTTTATGGATTTTTACTTTAATTATTACAAATCTCCCATCCGGGTCTGTGTCGCTATGGATGACCGGTAAGCTAGTTTTTTCCCCCATCAAGATTGCCACCCCTCTCTTCCTCCCGTCCCCCGGGGAGAAGAAAATCTTTCACCCAGGTAGATTTAAGTTTCTGGGATTCCTCTACTGTTAAATGTGTTTTTTGCAGAAATGCTATATCGGCCCCCGATTTCCTAAGATGTGTGAGAATGGCCTTTCGTTTAATCGGGGTGGAGATCCCGCCCACGTTCCAGGAAATTAGTTTAAAGTTTGCCATCCCTTTTTAACTGGGTTCCTGAGCGTGGCTGACGCGGTGGGGGGGGGGGGGGGGGTGTCGCAGAAGGAAAAAAAAAAAGGAAAAGGAAGAAAAAGAAGAAAAGAATCAGAAGGGCATACAACCCCATCTATCGAGCTCTCCTGGAGTAGCCTAATCCTGCTCATGATAGAAAAAAAAAAGGAAATGAACAGATAGAAAAAACAAGGAAAGAAGCACATGACAGAACAGTAAAACAGTAACAACCTATTTTTGGCCTGATGGATATGTGCCTAGAATGTTGGAGTCTTTCAAGTGTTGTTCTACTTCTTGTAGAGTATTAAAAATAAAAACTTTTTCAGCTTCTTTAATTTTGAGTTTTGCGGGATAGATAATGGTAGCTTGGTAGCCCTGTTGGATTAATTTTGTGCATATAGGGGCTAACACCCTCCTTTTGGATGATGTTTCAGCTGAGAAATACTGAAAAAGGAGAATTTTCTATTCTCCAACTGTAATAGGCTGATTCTTACGATAGAATTGCATCAAAGTAACCTTATCTTGGAAGTTTAAGAGTTTTGCAACTACTGGTCTGGGTCTATGATTCCCTTTATTATCCGCCCAGGGTCTGCCAAGCCTATGTGCCCTCTCCACTACTATCGGGGGGTAATTAGTTGGAATTTTAAGAAGCTGAGGTAAGAGTTCAGAGATAAAGGAGTTTAAATCCTCATAGTCTTTGTCCTCTGGGATCCCTATTAAACGAATGTTTCTGCGGGCACGATTCTCGAGGTCTTCAAGTTTAGCTTGCATTACATTTATAGAGTGATTAGTAGAATCTAAGTTAGTGTTATGGAGCGAGGTGAGATCTTCGAGATCTGACACTCTCTGCTCAATTTCATTGATTCTTCCAGCAAACTGTCTGACTTCCTGTGATAGAAGGGTGATGTCTTGTCTAATCTCTAGTTTTAATGCGTCAAAGTTAGGGGCCAGTGCCTCTGATATTTTAGTGACCAGAGTTTGCATATCAAATGTGTTAGAGAGGGGACAGTAACAGGTGTTTCTTGTGGTTCAATTTGAGTTTCTGAGGTGTTCTTTACTCTATCTCTGTGCCTTGCAACCATAACTGGCGAGGGAGTCTTAGATTGGGAGTGAAGAAATTTATCCATGTGACACTTAAAAAAAAAAAAAAAAAGGGGGAAAATCGTATTGGGGAGAGATCTCCCGTTGTAAAAATAAGGGAGGAACGTGAGGAGAAGGAGTGGGGGGAAACTGTGCGGGGATGTGAGGGGATTCACTGGAGACTCTTAACCATCCAAATCCTCACCCACAAGGTCAGTCATTTCATGCAGACACAGGACTTGGCGGACAAAACACCAGTAAGAATTAGCTGACCCACATACTTACCCAAGTACCTACGCAAAGCTTACTTGCCCTTTGAATAAGCCCTCACATACTGCATTCGATAGAAGGCCCCCAGGACAAGGAATAGAATAATTAGTAAAGGCCCTTAACAGTATGAATATCAAATCTGTACATAAGACCAGGGGACCAAAATGAATAGAATGCACCCACAGGGACTGGGACCTTCCCAATAGAGCTCACTTGTCTACACTCAGCTTTTCACTCACCCCCTGTGTAAATGACCAGCACCAAATCAATGGATAGCATACCTACCAGACACTAAAGCATGAGTTATAGACATAGCTTTCAACTGTATCCCTTTGGTCGGGCAGTCAAGGTGATAAAACACCTAAAGCACAATGGACACAGGGAGCGACCTAGCTAAATAAGAGGGCCCCGACACAGAGCGCAACACATGTAGGGCATAAACCCCAAAGGAAAACACAATCACTTTTTTCTTTCATGTAATTAACAAGAGTCCATGAGCTAGTGACGTATGGGATATACATTCCTACCAGGAGGGGCAAAGTTTACCAAACCTTAAAATGCCTATAAATACACCCCTCACCACACCCACAAATCAGTTTTACAAACTTTGCCTCCAAGGGAGGTGGTGAAGTAAGTTTGTGCTAGATTCTACGTTGATATGCGCTCCGCAGCAAGTTGGAGCCCGGTTTTCCTCTCAGCGTGCAGTGAATGTCAGAGGGATGTGAAGAGAGTATTGCCTATTGAATGCAGTGATCTCCTTCTACGGGGTCTATTTCATAAGGTTCTCTGTTATCGGTCGTAGAGATTCATCTCTTACCTCCCTTTTCAGATCGACGATATACTCTTATATTTACCATTTCCTCTACTGATTCTCGTTTCAGTACTGGTTTGGCTTTCTACAAACATGTAGATGAGTGTCCTGGGGTAAGTAAGTCTTATTTTCTGTGACACTCTATAAATAAAGTGCCCAACCATAGCTTAAAGTTCTAAATATATGTATTCAAACATTTATTTGCCTTGACTCAGAATGTTCAACTTTCCTTATTTCCAGACAGTCAGTTTCATATTTGGGATTATGCATTGAATTATCATATTTTTTCTTACCTCAAAAATTTGACTTTTTTCCCTGTGGGCTGTTAGGCTCGCGGGGGCTGAAAATGCTTCATTTTATTGCGTCATTCTTGGCGCGGACTTTTTTGGCGCAAAAATTCTTTTCCGTTTCCGGCGTCATTTTTTGACGTTATTTTGCGTCAAAGATGTCGGCGTTCCGGATGTGGCGTCATTTTTGGCGCCAAAAGCATTTAGGCGCCAAATAATGTGGGCGTCTTTTTTGGCGCTAAAAAATATGGGCGTCATTTTTGTCTCCACATTATTTAAGTCTCATTATTTATTGCTTCTGGTTGCTAGAAGCTTGTTCACTGGCATTTTTTTCCCATTCCTGAAACTGTCATTTAAGGAATTTGATCAATTTTGCTTTATATGTTGTTTTTTTCTTTTACATATTGCAAGATGTTCCACGTTGCAACTGAGTCAGGAGATACTACAGGAAAATCACTGCACAGTGCTGGAGCTACCAAGCTAAGTCTGCTATAAACTTTTGGTATCTGTTTCTCCAGCTGTTATTTGTATTGCATGTCATGTCAAACTTATTAATGCAGATAAAATTTCCTTTAGTACTATTACATTACCTGTTGCTGTCCGTCAACATCTAATTTTCAGAGTGTTCCTGATAACATAAGAGATTTTATTTTTTAAATCCATTAAGAAGGCTATGTCTGTTATTTCTCCTTCTAGTATACATAAAAGTCTTTTAAAACTTCTCTTTTTTTCAGATGAATTTTTAAATGAACATCATCATTCTGATACTGATAATGGTTCTTCTGGTTCAGAGGTTTCTGTCTCAGAGGTTGATGCTGATAAATCTTTGTATTTGTTCAAGATGGAATTTATTCGTTCTTTACTTAAAGAAGTGTTATTTGCATTAGAAATAGAGGATTCTGGTCCTCTTGATACTAAATGTAAACGTTTAAATAAGGTTTTTAAATCTCCTGTAGTTATTCCAGAAGTGTTTTATCTCCCTGATGCTATTTCTGAAGTAATTTCCAGGGAATGGAATAATTTGGGTAATTTATTTACTCCTTCTAGACGTTTAAGCAAATTATATCCTGTGCCATCTGACAGATTAGAGTTTTTTTGGGACAAAAATCCCTAAGGTTATGGGGCTGTCTCTACTCCTGCTAATGTACTACTATTCCTATGGCAGATAGTACTTCATTTAAGGATCCTTTAGATAGGAAAATTGAATCTTTTCTAAGAAAAGCTTACTTATGTTCAGGTAATCTTCTTAGACCTGCTATATTTTTAACGGATGTTGCTGCAGCTTCAACTTTTTGGTTAGAAGCTTTAGCGCAACAAGTAACAGATCATAATTTTATAGCATTATTATTATTCTATAACATGCTAATTATTTTATTGGTGATACCATCTTTTGATATCATTAGAGTTGATGTCAGGTATATGTCTCTAGCTTTTTTAGCTAGAAAAGTTTTATGGATTAAACTTGGAATGCTGACATGTCTTCTAAGTCAACTTTGCTTTCCCTTTCTTTCCAGGGTAAATAATCATTTCGTTCCTTTCCTCACAACAAGGAACAAAAGCCTGATCCTTCATCCTCAGGAGCGGTATCAGTTTGGAAACTATTTCCAGTTTGGAATATATCCAAGCCTTATAGAAACCTATAGTCAGCTCCTAAGTACCTATGAAGGTGCGGCCCTTATTCCAGCTCAGCTGGTATGGGGCAGATTACGTTTTCTTCAAAGAAATTTGGATCAATTCCGTTCTTAATCTCTGGTTTCAGAAACATTGTTTCAGAAAGGTACAGAATTGGCTTCAAGTTAAGGCCTCCTGCTAAGAGATTCTTTTCTTTCCCGTGTCCCAGTTGACACAGCAAGGCTCAGCATTTCTGAAATGTGTTTCAGATCTAGAGTTGGCTGGAGTATTTATGCCAGTTCCAGTTCTGGAACAGGGGCTGGGGTTTTATTTTATCTCTTCATTGTACCAAAGAAGGTCAATTCCTTCAGACCAGTTCTGGATCTATCATTATTGAATCGTTATGTTAGGATACCAACATTCAAGATGGTTACTGTAGGACTATCCTGCCTTTTGTTTAGCAAGGGCATTATATGTCTACAATAGATTTACAGGATGTGTATCTGCATATTCCGATTCATCCAGATCACTTTTAATGTCTGAGATTCTCTTTTTAGACAAGCATTACCAGTTTTGTGGCTCTACTGTTTGGCCTAGCCTCAGTTCCAAGAATTTTTTTCAAAGGTTCTCGGTGCCCTTCTTTCTGTACTCAGAGAATAGGGTTTTGGTATTTCCTTATTTGGACGATATCTTGGTACTTGCTCAGTCTTCTCATTTTCGAAGAATCTCATACGAATCGACTTGTGTTGTTTCTTCAAGTTCATGGTTGGAGGATCAATTTACCAATCAGTTCATTGATTCCTCAGACAAGGATAACCTTTTTAGGTTTCTAGATAAATTCAGTGTCTATGACTCTGTCCTTGTCAGACAAGAGAAGTTTAACATTGATATCAGCTTGTCAAAACCTTCAGTCATAATCATTCCCTTTGGTAGCCTTATGCATGGAAATGTTGGGTCTTAGGACTGCCGCATCAGATGCGATCTCCTTTACTCGTTTTCACATGCGACCTCTTCAGCTCTGTATGCTGAACCAATGGTGCAGGGATTACTCAAAGATATCTCAATTAATATCTTTAAACCGATTTTACGACACTCTCTGACATGGTGGACAGATCACCATTGTTTAGTTCAGGGGGCTTCTTTGTTCTTCCGACCTGGACTATAATCTCAACAGATACAAGTCTTACAGGTTGGGGAGCTGTGTGGGGGTATCTGACGGCACAAGGGGTTTGGGAATCTCAGGAGGTGAGATTTCCGATCAATATTTTGGAACTCCGTACAATTTTCAGAGCTCTTCAGTCTTGGCCTCTTCTGAAGAGAGAGTTGTTCATTGTTTTCAGATAAATGTCACAACTGTGGCATACATCAATCATCAAGGAGGGACTCACAGTCCTCTGGCTATGAAAGAATTATCTCGAATTTTGGTTTGGGCGGAATCCAGCTCCTGTCTAATCTCTGCGGTTCATATCCCAGGTATGGACAATTGGAAAGCGGATTATCTCAGTCGCCAAACGTTGCATCCGGGCGAATGGTCTCTTCACCCAGAGGTATTTCTTCAGATTGTTCAAATGTGGGAACTTCCAGAAATAGATCTGATGGCTTCTCATCTAAACAAGAAACTTCCCAGGTATCTGTCCAGATCCCGGCATCCTCAGGCGGAGGCAGTGGATGCATTTTCACTTCCTTGGAAGTATCATCCTGCCTATATCTTTCCGCCTCTAGTTCTTCTTCCAAGAGTAATCTCCAAGATTCTGAAGGAATGCTCGTTTGTTCTGCTGGTAGCTCCGGCATGGCCTCACAGGTTTTGGTATGCGGATCTTGTCCGGATGGCCTCTTGCCAACCGTGGACTCTTCCGTTAAGACCAGACCTTTTGTCTCAAGGTCCTTTTTTCCATCAGGATCTGAAATCCTTAAATTTAAAGGTATGGAGATTGAACGCTTGATTCTTGGTCAAAGAGGTTTCTCTGACTCTGTGATTAATACTATGTTACAGGCTCGTAAATCTGTATCCAGAGAGATATATTATAGAGTCTGGAAGACTTATATTTCTTGGTGTCTTTCTCTTCATTTTTCTTGGCATTCTTTTAGAATACCGAGAATATTACAATTTCTTCAGGATGGTTTAGATAAGAGTTTGTCCGCAAGTTCCTTGAAAGGTCAAATCTCTGCTCTTTCTGTTCTTTTTCACAGAAAGATTGCTATTCTTCCTGATATTCATTGTTTTGTACAAGCTTTGGTTCGTATAAAGCCTGTCATTAAGTCAATTTCTCCTCCTTGGAGTTTGAATTTGGTTCTGGGGGCTCTTCAAGCTCCTCCATTTGAACCTATGCATTCATTGGATATTAAATTACTTTCTTGGAAAGTTTTGTTCCTTTTGGCCATCTCTTCTGCCAGAAGAGTTTCTGAATTATCTGCTCTTTCTTGTGAGTCTCCTTTTCTGATTCTTCATCGGGATAAGGCGGTGTTGCGAACTTCTTTTGAATTTTTACCTAAAGTTGTGAATTCCAACAACATTAGTAGAGAAATTGTGGTTCCTTCATTATGTCCTAATCCTAAGAATTCTAAGGAGAAATCGTTGCATTCTTTGAATGTTGTTAGAGCTTTGAAATATTATGTTGAAGCTACGAAATCTTTCTGTAAGACTTCTAGTCTATTTGTTATCTTTTCCGGTTCTAGGAAAGGCCAGAAAGCTTCTGCCATTTCTTTGGCATCTTGGTTGAAATCTTTAATTCATCTTGCCTATGTTGAGTCGGGTAAAATTCCGTCTCAGAGAATTACAGCTCATTCTACTAGGTCAGTATCTACTTCCTGGGCGTTTAGGAATGAAGCTTCGGTTGACCAGATCTGCAAAGCAGCAACTTGGTCCTCTTTGCATACTTTTACTAAATTCTACCATTTTGATGTATTTTCTTCTTCTGAAGCAGTTTTTGGTAGAAAAGTTCTTCAGGCAGCGGTTTCAGTTTGAATCTTCTGCTTATGTTTTTTGTTAAACTTTATTTGGGTGTGGATTATTTTCAGCAGGAATTGGCTGTCTTTATTTTATCCCTCCCTCTCTAGTGACTCTTGTGTGGAAAGATCCACATCTTGGGTAGTCATTATCCCATACGTCACTAGCTCATGGACTCTTGTTAATTACATGAAAGAAAACATAATTTATGTAAGAACTTACCTGATAAATTCATTTCTTTCATATTAACAAGAGTCCATGAGGCCCACCCTTTTTTGTGGTGGTTATGATTTTTTTGTATAAAGCACAATTATTCCAATTCCTTATTTTGTATGCTTCGCACTTTTTTTCTTATCACCCCACTTCTTGGCTATTCGTTAAACTGATTTGTGGGTGTGGTGAGGGGTGTATTTATAGGCATTTTAAGGTTTGGGAAACTTTGCCCCTCCTGGTAGGAATGTATATCCCATACGTCACTAGCTCATGGACTCTTGTTAATATGAAAGAAATGAATTTATCAGGTAAGTTCTTACATAAATTATGTTTTTTTTTTTTTTATTTAAGTATTCTTATTATTATGCAGCTTCCGTTTTTTATGTTGCACAAACTAAAAGTAACAGTTGTTCAAATGACAACAAATAGTAGCACTAGGTTTACTACCCTTGATTGCATTAATTGGTATTGTTCAGTGTTGACTTGATGTTACGTTACTAGTTCATAGAAATCTAAAAGATACTGTATATTGCTTCAATACTGTGAATAAACGCTTCAAACAAGCAGTATTCTTTCACTTCCTAACACTCCTATCAAACTTCATACCCTCCTATCCTAACATTTGAATCTTCCCCCCCCATTCCAAATACCCATCCTCATCTCCATTCACTCCCTCCTCTTATCCCTTCACCCCTTCATTTCTCTTTCCCTTTTTTTTTTCCCTCGTATATCCTTCTCCACACCCCCCATCAGAGCGTGCCGATGGCTCCGTTACAAAGCCGTCTCAGGAACCTCCTGGTGGACATAATCACCATTAACGCTAAGGGCCTTAACAGCCCTGGAAAGCGTTCAATGGTAACAAGGGACCTAGCCAGAATGGGAGGTGACATTATATTAATACAGGAGACCCACTTCTCAAGGTTTCATTAACCAAAATGGTTCAATCGCTACTTCCCCACCGCATATTTTGCATCAGGGCTGACAAAAAGAAAACTGAGTGGGAATTTTGTTTAGCAACAGGAATACCCTTTCAACTTTCCCAGATAGAAAGAGATCTAGACGGAAGGTTCCTGATATTAACAGGCACGTTATACAACAGACCGATCATGCTGACAAACCTGTACGCCCCTACCCACTCCCAATCTGCCTTCTTTAAGAAAGTAGCTCATAAGCTATTGGAATTGAAGGCAGCCATAACATTTCTTGGAGGGGACTTTAACATCCCACTAGACTCACCCATGGACACCTCCGATGGCATCTCCAGCGCTCCTGCTAAGATAATAAAAAATGTGACCACTCACCTTGGAGAATTAGCTCTACATGATATTTGGAGAGTGTTCCACCCTGCCACTAAAAATTACACATTCTTCTCGCACCCACACAGGAAGTACTCTAGAATAGACTACTTCTTCATGGACACCACAGGACTCGCTGTAACCACCAGCTCAGACATCAGACCGATCACCTGGTCAGACCATGCCCCAGTGCGTTGTTTAATAAAATGGCCCAATACCCCAGTTATGCCCTATATGTGGAAACTGGACAATTCCCTGCTTGACAACCCTATTATCAAATCAGACCTAGCCAAAACACTAACAGAATACTTTGACTTAAACACAATAGATTCTTTACAACGAACCACTATATGGGAAGCACATAAATGTGTCACGAGAGGTGAACTAATAAAACACAAAGCAAAACTCACAAAACAGCATAAAGAGCATTACCAGAAACTCATACAAGTGACAGAAAGAGAGGTAGCTCACAAACAGAATTCAAGAGATGAGACCTTGCAGACAGTGCTTGCTCAGGCCAGGACCGACCTATTGCATTTCCTACAGGACGAACATCAAAGACAGGCCCTGCTATTAAGACAACAATTCTTTGAACAGGGAGACAAGACCAGGCTGGGAAATTATTGGCCCGAGCGACAACCCGAAAAAAGCTCAAAGCGTATGTTCACACATTGGTCGATAGTCAGGGGAAAGCAAGGACGGATGGAGCGTCAATAGCAAACATATTCAAGGAGTACTACAGCTCCCTTTATAACTTGCAGACACAAGCGCAGGCAGTCGGAGATGCTCACGTCACCGGGCTGAACAATAATTTTGCAGCGCAGCAATACTTGGAGGAACTTGACATACCTCAGCTCCTCAAGGAAGACTCCGAATTCCTAGAATCTTCTCTCACGAGGGAGGAGGTCTTACAGGCAATCAAGGATTTGCCAGCCTAAAAGAGCCCGGGACCGGATGGGTTCGGCCTCAAATACTACAAAAACTACGCAGATATTTTAATACCACATATCTTATCTATTCTCCATCAACTCCCAGAATCCCCCACCCTGCCAAGCACTATGCTCGAGGCACACATTGTGGTAATCCCGAAGTCAGGTAAACCTGCTGACAGGCCAGAGAACTACCGTTCCATATCCCTCTTAAATTCAGATGCTAAAATCCTCACCAATAGGTTGAATAAATTCTTGCCCCAATTGGTATCATCAGACCAAGTGGGGTTTATCCCAGCCAGGGAGGCCCGAGATAATACCCTGAAAGTCATACAACTAATTACATATGCCCAAAAGAATGTCATCCCATTATCCTTAGTATCAACAGACGCAGAAAAGGCGTTTGACCGGGTAAACTGGTCATTCATGCGACAAGCATTGCTTTAATTTGGAATCGGCCCTAAATTAACATATTCTCTTTATACTTTACGCCCAACACAAAGGTCTGAGTAAATGGTACCCTCTCGGATGCCTTTTTCATCAATAATGGGACAAGGCAGGGCTGTCCCCTGTCACCACTATGTCAGTACATGGCAGGGTTATAACTCAATATATTAATTATTCTTTAAAATAAACCCACAATCAATATGCATATACTAAGACCATAAAATTAATATAAATTTCTGAATTCTTTTTATTAGTTGATATTTATAGACACACTGAAATATATTTGTAAGAACCAGAATAAGTCAAATTATATAGTGTTTAAACTGTTGCAATACTCTTTACAAGGCAAACCAAATTGTAACTTTTTAACTAGCCTTATTCACAATAGAATTTCATTCAATTAACACAATGAGATTCCAAGATATTTAGCTGCTAACATTCAAGCAATACAATTAGCTATTTAGCCACAATGTATCCTATATAATTCCAATTTAAAACATCAGAAATAGTATCTATTATCTATGCAAAAAACAATTGTTCTTTGCTAATTTTATCCAAGTTGAAATAAATTCTTACTTACAACCAATTCTGAGTTATAAATCTATACTTGCAAAGATAAACCACTTAGCCCATGTATTGTAAAACTAATAATAAATGCTATGACGTACAATGTTAAAATACGATTTTTCCTTAAGTCTTTACTTACAGCAACAATGGATGTTTGTTTAAATATTTAGCATACAAAGGGCAAGCTTAAAACTATCTAGGACTATGAACAGGAATCCAAAATATAAATATGCTCTTTAAATCTATCAGTTGTAATTTTACTGCAGCGACTATGCATATATTTTGTTTTAAATATTTACCTGTAATTGGCAACCTTTTTTATACTTTACCAAAAATAAACAAATTGATATCCAGTTTCCAATATTTCTAAACAGGTCCAATCTCACCTCAGAATACCAAAATTGGAGTGTTGTTGCATATGGAGAATAAAAAGTAGCTATTTGCTTATAATAACTGCAGCAGTTATTCGTCCAGGGTTTTAGCAAAACAGTTTACCAGCCACAGTTTAGCCAGCAGCCAGCCTTTCGTTTCTCTATGCTTGGGGTTAAATCATCTGATATCACCCCTCTCCTCTTTTTTGTTCAGTACCATCATTGGTGAGATTGGGAACGCACAACGGAAGCTTGTCTCGGATTGGTTATCTGGGAAACATCTCTCTAATTGGCCCTAGAAAATTTCATTTTTAACAGCCAAAGCCTTCTGGCTGTAATACTGGACCTTGGCCATCGGGGGGCAGCAGACAAACAGCTATACAGTCCTAACATTCATCTTTGAAACATCTTAAATATCTCCCTATGTAAAGACCATTCAAACAATACTATAACATTGCATTAATCACTTACAATATCAATTATAGATGGGGTCGTATCATATCATTTTTCTGATTACCCCAATACCAAACGCATTATGTTTCTTTCATGTAATTAGCAAGAGTCCATGAGCTAGTGACGTATGGGATATACATTCCTACCAGGAGGGGCAAAGTTTCCCAAACCTCAAAATGCCTACAAATACACCCCTCACCACACCCACAAATCAGTTTTACAAACTTTGCCTCCTATGGAGGTGGTGAAGTAAGTTTGTGCTAGATTCTACGTTGATATGCGCTCCGCAGCAGGTTGGAGCCCTGTTTTCCTCTCAGCGTGCAGTGAATGTCAGAGGGATGTGAGGAGAGTATTGCCCTATTTGAATGCTATGATCTCCTTCTACGGGGTCTATTTCATAGGTTCTCTGTTATCGGTCGTAGAGATTCATCTCTTACCTCCCTTTTTCAGATCGACGATATACTCTTATATATATATATATATATATCATTTCCTCTGCTGATTTTCGTTTCAGTACTGGTTTGGCTTTCTACAAACATGTAAATGAGTGTCCTGGGGTAAGTAAGTCTTATTTTCTGTGACACTCTAAGCTATGGTTGGGCACTTTTTTAATAAAGTTCTAAATATATGTATTCAAACATTTATTTGCCTTGACTCAGGATGTTCAACATTTCCTTATTTTCAGACAGTCAGTTTCATATTTGGGATAATGCATTTGAATCAATCATTTTTCTTACCTTAAAAATTTGACTTTTTTTTTCCCTGTGGGATGTTAGGCTCGCGGGGGCTGAAAATGCTTCATTTTATTGCGTCATTCTTGGCGCGGACTTTTTTGGCGCAAAAAATCTTTTCTGTTTCCGGCGTCATACGTGTCGCCGGAAGTTGCGTCATTTTTGACGTTCTTTTGCGCCAAAAATGTCGGCGTTCCGGACGTGGCGTCATTTTTGACGCCGAAAGCGTTTAGGCGCCAAATAATGTGGGCGTCTTATTTGGCGCTAAAAAAATATGGGCGTCGCTTTTGTCTCCACATTATTTAAGTCTCATTTCTCCTGTTAAGTGTAGTCAGTCCACGGGTCATCCATTACTTATGGGATATTAACTCCTCCCCAACAGGAAGTGCAAGAGGATCACCCAAGCAGAGCTGCTATATAGCTCCTCCCCTCTACGTCACACCCAGTCATTCTCTTGCACCCAACTAATAGGATGTGTGAGAGGACTGTGGTTGTTAAACTTAGTTTTTATTTCTTCAATCAAAAGTTTGTTATTTTAAACGGCACCGGAGTGTGTTGTTTTTTCTCAGGCAGCATTAGATGAAGAATCTACCTGAGTTTGTGTATGATCTTAGCGGACGTAACTAAGATCCATTTGCTGTTCTCGGCCATTCTGAGGAGCGAGGTAACTTCAGAACAGGGGACAGCGGGCAGGTTCACCTGCAAAGAGGTATGTTGCAGTATATTATTTTCTAAGGAATGGAATTGACTGAGAAAATACTGCTAATACCGATGTAATGTAAGTACAGCCTTAAATGCAGTAGTAGTGACTGGTATCAGGCTGATATATATGTATGTTTACAATTAAGTATTTCTGGGGAATGGCACTTCACTGGGAAAATACTGTATACATATAACTTTTAGCCTAATCTGCAGTGTGAGCGACTAGCAGCAGGCTTTTTAATAACATTTCATAGATTTTATTTTAAACGTTTGCTGGCATGTTAATCGTTTATTTATCTGAGGTACTTGGTGAAAAATTGTTTTGGGCGTTATTTTCCACATGGCTGTCGTTTGTTTTGAATTAAAACAGTTTACTGAGCTTCCCTCACTGTTGTATTGTGAGTGGGAGGGGCCTATTTTGGCGCTTTTACTGCGCATTAGAAATTCAGTCACAGTCTGCCTTCTTCTCCCTGCATGATCCAGGACGTCTCTACAGAGCTCAGGGGTCTTCAAAACTAGTTTTGAGGGAGGTAATCACTCACAGCAGACCTCTGAGACTGTGCTTTGACTGTGATTAAAACGATTATATTTTCAATTGTTAACCGTTTTTCTGATATTAAGGGGTTAATCATCCATTGCTAGTGAGTGCAATCCTTTGCTAACTTTATGCATTTACTGTGAAAATTTGGTTTCTATAACTAATCCGGTTCATTGTTATTTCAACTGTGACACTTTTGTGTGCTTCTTAAAGGCACAGTAACGTTTTTTATATTGCTTGCAAATTTATTTGAAAAGTATTTTCCAAGCTTGCTAGTCTCATTGCTAGTTTGTTTTAACATGTCTGACATAGAGGAATCTCTTTGTGCAATATGTTCAAAAGCCAATGTGGAGCCCAATAGAAATTTGTGTACTAATTGCATTGATGCTACTTTAAATAAAAGCCAATCTGTACATTTTAAGAAAATTTCACCAGACAACGAGGGGAAAGTTATGCCGACTAACTCTCCTCACGTGTCAGTACCTGCATCTCCCACTCAGGAGGTGCGTGATATTGCGACGCCAAGTACATCAGGGCGTCCATTACAAATCACTTTACAAGACATGGCTAATGTTATGACTGAAGTTTTATCTAAATTACCAGAACTTAGAGGTAAACGCGACCACTCTGGGGTGAGAACAGAGTATGCTGATAATGTTAGAGCCATGTCTGATACTGCGTCACAGATGGCAGAACATGAAGACGGAGAGCTTCATTCTGTGGGTGACGGATCTGATCCAAATAAACTGGATTCAGACATTTCAAATTTTAAATTTAAGCTTGAGAACCTCCGTGTGTTACTAGGGGAGGTATTAGCGGCTCTGAATGATTGTAACACGGTTGCAATCCCAGAGAAAATATGTAGGCTGGATAAATATTTTGCGGTACCGACGTGTACTGATGTTTTTCCTATACCTAAAAGGCTTACAGAAATTGTTAACAAGGAGTGGGATAGACCCGGTGTGCCTTTCTCACCCCCTCCTATATTTAGAAAAAATGTTTCCAATAGACGCCACCACACGGGACTTATGGCAGACGGTCCCTAAGGTGGAGGGAGCAGTTTCTACTTTAGCTAAGCGTACCACTATCCCGGTGGAGGATAGCTGTGCTTTTTCAGATCCAATGGATAAAAAGTTAGAGGGTTACCTTAAGAAAATGTTTGTTCAACAAGGTTTTATATTGCAACCCCTTGCATGCATTGCGCCTGTCACGGCTGCGGCGGCATTCTGGTTTGAGTCTCTGGAAGAGACCATTAGCTCAGCTACATTGGATGAGATTACAGACAAGCTTAGAGTCCTTAAGCTAGCTAATTCATTTATTTCTGATGCCGTAGTACATTTAACTAAACTTACGGCTAAGAACTCCGGATTCGCCATTCAGGCGCGCAGAGCGCTGTGGCTTAAATCCTGGTCAGCTGATGTGACTTCTAAATCTAAATTGCTTAACATACCTTTCAAGGGGCAGACCTTATTCGGGCCCGGTTTGAAAGAAATTATCGCTGACATTACTGGAGGTAAGGGACATGCCCTGCCTCAAGACCGAGCCAAACCAAGGGCTAGACAGTCTAATTTTCGTGCCTTTCGTAACTTCAAGGCAGGAGCAGCATCAACTTCCTCCGCTCCAAAACAGGAAGGAACTGTTGCTCGTTAGACAGGGCTGGAAACCTAACCAGACCTGGAACAAGGGCAAGCAGGCCAGAAAACCTGCTGCTGCCCCTAAGACAGCATGAAGTGAGGGCCCCCGATCCAGAAACGGATCTAGTGGGGGGCAGACTTTCTCTCTTCGACCAGGCTTGGGCAAGAGATGTCCAGGATCCCTGGGCGTTAGAGATCATATCTCAGGGATATCTTCTGGACTTCAAAGCTTCTCCTCCCAAAGGGAGATTTCATCTTTCAAGGTTGTCAACAAACCAGACAAAGAAGGAGGCGTTTCTACGCTGTGTTCAAGATCTTTTGCTAATGGGAGTGATCCACCCGGTTCCGCGGTCGGAACACGGACAAGGGTTTTACTCAAATCTGTTTGTGGTTCCCAAGAAAGAAGGAACCTTCAGACCAATCTTGGATTTAAAGATACTAAACAAATTCCTAAGAGTTCCATCGTTCAAAATGGAAACTATTCGGACAATTTTACCCATGATCCAAAGGGGTCAGTACATGACCACAGTGGATCTAAAGGATGCGTACCTTCACATACCGATTCACAAGGATCATTACCGGTACCTAAGGTTTGCCTTCCTAGACAGGCATTATCAGTTTGTAGCTCTTCCCTTCGGGTTAGCTACGGCTCCAAGAATCTTTACAAAGGTCCTGGGCTCTCTTCTGGCGGTACTAAGACCGCGAGGAATAGCGGTAGCTCCGTACCTAGACGACATTCTGATACAAGCGTCAAGTTTCCAAACTGCCAAGTCTCATACAGAGTTAGTTCTGGCATTTCTAAGGTCGCATGGGTGGAAGGTGAACGTAGAAAAGAGTTCTCTATTACCACTCACAAGAGTTCCCTTCTTGGGGACTCTTATAGATTCTGTAGAAATGAAAATTTACCTGACAGAGGACAGGTTAACAAAACTTCTAAATGCTTGCCGTGTCCTTCATTCCATTCCACACCCGTCAGTGGCTCAATGCATGGAGGTAATCGGCTTTATGGTAGCGGCAATGGACATAGTACCTTTTGCACGCCTACATCTCAGACCGCTGCAATTGTGCATGCTAAGTCAGTGGAATGGGGATTACTCAGATTTGTCCCCTATGCTGAATCTGGATCAAGAGACCAGAGATTCTCTTCTATGGTGGCTTTCTCGGCCACATCTATCCAGGGGGATGCCCTTCAACAGGCCAGACTGGACAATTGTAACAGACGTCAGCCTATTAGGTTGGGGCGCTGTCTGGAATTCCCTGAAGGCTCAGGGATCATGGACTCAGGAGGAGAGTCTCTTTCCAATAAACATCCTGGAATTGAGAGCAGTTCTCAATGCTCTTCTGGCTTGGCCTCAGTTAGCAACTCTGAGGTTCATCAGGTTTCAGTCGGACAACATCACGACTGTGGCTTACATCAACCATCAGGGAGGGACAAGGAGTTCCCTAGCGATGATGGAAGTTTCAAAGATAATTCGCTGGGCAGAGTCTCACTCTTGCCACCTGTCAGCGATCCACATCCCAGGTGTAGAGAACTGGGAGGCGGATTTCCTAAGTCGCCAGACTTTTCATCCGGGGGAGTGGGAACTTCATCCGGAGGTCTTTGCCCAAATACTTCGACGTTGGGGCAAACCAGATATGGATCTCATGGCGTCTCGCCAGAACGCCAAGCTTCCTTGTTACGGGTCCAGATCCAGGGACCCGGGAGCGGTCCTGATAGATGCTCTGACAGCACCTTGGACTTTCAGGATGGCTTATGTGTTTCCACCATTCCCGATGCTTCCTCGATTGATTGTCAGGATCAAACAGGAGAAAGCATCGGTGATTCTAATAGCGCCTGCGTGGCCACGCAGGACCTGGTATGCAGATCTAGTGGACATGTCATCCTGTCCACCTTGGTCACTGCCTCTGAGACAGGACCTTCTAATCCAGGGTCCTTTCAAACATCAAAATCTAATTTCTCTGAAGCTGACTGCATGGAGATTGAACGCTTGATTTTATCAAAGCGTGGATTTTTGGAGTCAGTAATTGATACCTTAATACAGGCTAGGAAACCTGTTACCAGGAAAATTTACCATAAGATATGGCGTAAATATTTACACTGGTGCGAATCCAAGAGTTACTCATGGAGTAAGGTTAGGATTCCTAGGATATTGTCTTTTCTACAAGAAGGTTTAGAAAAGGGTTTATCTGCAAGTTCTTTAAAGGGACAGATCTCAGCTCTGTCCATCCTTTTACACAAACGTCTGTCAGAAGTTCCAGACGTTCAGGCTTTTTGTCAGGCTTTGGCCAGGATTAAGCCTGTGTTTAAGACTGTTGCTCCACCATGGAGCTTAAACTTAGTTCTTAACGTTTTACAGGGTGTTCCGTTTGAACCCCTTCATTCCATTGATATCAAGCTGTTATCTTGGAAAGTTCTGTTTTTAATGGCTATTTCCTCGGCTCGTAGAGTTTCTGAGTTATCGGCCTTACATTGTGATTCTCCTTATCTGATTTTTCATTCAGACAAGGTAGTTCTGCGTACTAAACCTGGGTTCTTACCTAAGGTAGTCACTAACAGGAATATCAATCAAGAGATTGTTGTTCCATCATTGTGCCCTAATCCTTCTTCGAAGAAGGAACGACTTCTGCACAATCTAGAGGTAGTCCGTGCCTTGAAATTTTATTTACAGGCAACTAAAGATTTTCGACAAACTTCTTCCCTGTTTGTAGTTTACTCTGGACAGAGGAGAGGTCAAAAAGCATCTGCTACCTCTCTCTCTTTTTGGCTTCGTAGTATAATACGTTTAGCCTATGAGACTGCTGGACAGCAGCCTCCTGAAAGAATTACAGCTCATTCTACGAGAGCTGTGGCTTCCACGTGGGGCTGTTTTTGGGAGAAAGTTTCTTCAGGCAGTGGTTCCTTCCGTGTAAAGATCCTGCCTGTCCCTCCCGTCATCCGTGTACTTTAGCTTTGGTATTGGTATCCCATAAGTAATGGATGACCCGTGGACTGACTACACTTAACAGGAGAAAACATAATTTATGCTTACCTGATAAATTCCTTTCTCCTGTAGTGTAGTCGGTCCACGGCCCGCCCTGTTTTTTATGGCAGGTCTAAAATTTAAATTAAACTCTACTCACCACTGCACCCTATAGTTTCTCCTTTCTCGTTTGGTTTCGGTCGAATGACTGGGTGTGACGTAGAGGGGAGGAGCTATATAGCAGCTCTGCTTGGGTGATCCTCTTGCACTTCCTGTTAGGGAGGAGTTAATATCCCATAAGTAATGGATGACCCGTGGACTGACTACACTACAGGAGAAAGGAATTTATCAGGTAAGCATAAATTATGTTTTTTCTTTGCTTCTGGTTGCTAGAAGCTTGTTCCTTGGCATTTTTTCCTATTCCTGAAACTGTCATTTAAGGAATTTGATCAATTTTGCTTTATATGTTGTTTTTTCTCTTACATATTGCAAGATGTCTCACGTTGCATCTGAGTCAGAAGATACTTCAGGAAAATCGCTGTCTGGTGCTGGAACTACCAAAGCTAAGTGTATCTGCTGTAAACTTTTGGTAGCTGTTCCTCCAGCTGTTGTTTAATTGTCATGACAAACTTGTTAATGCAGATAATATTTCCTTTAGTAATGTACCATTACCTGTTGCAGTTCCATCAACATCTAATGTTCAGAGTGTTCCTGATAACATAAGAGATTTTGTTTCTGAATCCATCAAGAAGGCTATGTCTTTTATTCCTCCTCCTAGTAAACATAAAAAAATCTTTTAAAACTTCTCTTTATACAGATTAATTTTTAAATGAACATCATCATTCTGATTCTAATGACTCTTCTGGTTCAGAGGATTCTGTCTCAGAGGTTGATGCTGATAAATCTTCATATTTATTTAAAATGGAATTTATTCGTTCTTTACTTAAAGAAGTACTAATTGCTTTAGAAATAGAGGATTCTGGTCCTCTTGATACTAAATCTAAACGTTTAGATAAGGTCTTTAAATCTCCTGTGGTTATTCCAGAAGTTTTTCCTGTTCCTGGTGCTATTTCTGAAGTAATTTCCAGAGAATGGAATAATTTGGGTAATTCATTTACTCCTTCTAAACGTTTTAAGCAATTATATCCTGTGCCATCTGACAGATTAGAATTTTGGGACAAAATCCCTAAAGTTGATGGGGCTATTTCTACCCTTGCTAAACGTACTACTATTCCTACGTCAGATGGTACTTCGTTTAAGGAGCCTTTAGATAGGAAAATTGAATCATTTCTAAGAAAAGCTTATCTGTGTTCAGGTAATCTTCTTAGACCTGCTATATCATTGGCTGATGTTGCTGCAGCTTCAACTTTTTGGTTGGAAACTTTAGCGCAACAAGTAACAGATCATGATTCTCATAATATTATTATTCTTCTTCAACATGCTAATAATTTTATCTGTGATGCCATTTTTGATATTATCAGAGTTGATGTCAGGTTTATGTCTCTAGCTATTTTAGCTAGAAGAGCTTTATGGCTTAAAACTTGGAATGCTGATATGTCTTCTAAATCGACTCTACTTTCCATTTCTTTCCAGGGTAATAAATTATTTGGTTCTCAGTTGGATTCTATTATCTCAACTGTTACTGGTGGGAAAGGAACTTTTTTACCACAGGATAAAAAAATCTAAGGGTAAAAACAGGGCTAATAATCGTTTTCGTTCCTTTCGTTTCAACAAAGAACAAAAGCCTGATCCTTCATCCTCAGGAGCAGTTTCAGTTTGGAAACCATCTCCAGTCTGGAATAAATCCAAGCCTTCTATAAAAGCAAAGCCAGCTTCTAAGTCCACATGAAGGTGCGGCCCTCATTCCAGCTCAGCTGGTAGGGGGCAGGTTACGTTTTTTAAAAGAAATTTGGATCAATTCTGTTCACAATCTTTGGATTCAGAACATTGTTTCAGAAGGGTACAGAATTGGTTTCAAGATAAGACCTCCTGCAAAGAGATTTTTTCTTTCCCGTGTCCCAGTAAATCCAGTGAAAGCTCAAGCATTTCTGAAATGTGTTTCAGATCTAGAGTTGGCTGGAGTAATTATGCCAGTTCCAGTTCTGGAACAGGGGCTGGGGTTTTATTCGAATCTCTTCATTGTACCAAAGAAGGAGAATTCCTTCAGACCAGTTCTGGATCTAAAAATATTGAATCGTTATGTAAGGATACCAACGTTCAAAATGGTAACTGTAAGGACTATCTTGCCTTTTGTTCAGCAAGGGCATTATATGTCCACAATAGATTTACAGGATGCATATCTGCATATTCCGATTCATCCAGATCATTATCAGTTCCTGAGATTCTCTTTCCTGGACAAGCATTACCAGTTTGTGGCTCTGCCGTTTGGCCTAGCTACAGCGCCAAGAATTTTTACAAAGGTTTTCGGTGCCCTTCTGTCTGTAATCAGAGAACAGGGTATTGTGGTATTTCCTTATTTGGACGATATCTTGGTACTTGCTCAGTCTTCACATTTAGCAGAATCTCATACGAATCGACTTGTGTTGTTTCTTCAAGATCATGGTTGGAGGATCAATTCACTAAAAAGTTCATTGATTCCTCAGACAAGGGTAACCTTTCTGGGTTTCCAGATAGATTCAGTGTCCATGACTCTGTCTTTGACGGACAAGAGACGTCTAAAATTGATTGCAGCTTGTCGAAACCTTCAGTCACAATCATTCCCTTCGGTAGCCTTATGCATGGAAATTCTAGGTCTTATGACTGCTGCATCGGACGCGATCCCCTTTGCTCGTTTTCACATGCGACCTCTTCAGCTCTGTATGCTGAACCAGTGGTGCAGGGATTACACAAAGATATCTCAATTAATATCTTTAAAACCGATTGTACGACACTCTCTAACGTGGTGGACAGATCACCATCGTTTAATTCAGGGGGCTTCTTTTGTTCTTCCGACCTGGACTGTAATTTCAACAGATGCAAGTCTTACAGGTTGGGGAGCTGTGTGGGGATCTCTGACGGCACAAGGAGTTTGGGAATCTCAGGAGGTGAGATTACCGATCAATATTTTGGAACTCCGTGCAATTTTCAGAGCTCTTCAGTCTTGGCCTCTTCTGAAGAGAGAATCGTTCATTTGTTTTCAGACAGACAATGTCACAACTGTGGCATACATCAATCATCAAGGAGGGACTCACAGTCCTCTGGCTATGAAAGAAGTATCTCGAATTCTGGTTTGGGCGGAATCCAGCTCCTGTCTAATCTCTGCAGGTCATATCCCAGGTATAGACAATTGGGAAGCGGATTATCTCAGTCGCCAAATGTCTCTTCACCCAGAGGTATTTCTTCAGATTGTTCAAATGTGGGAACTCCCAGAAATAGATCTGATGGCGTCTCATCTAAACAAGAAACTTCCCAGGTATCTGTCCAGATCCCGGGATCCTCAGGCGGAGGCAGTGGACGCATTATCACTTCCTTGGAAGTATCATCCTGCCTATATCTTTCCGCCTCTAGTTCTTCTTCCAAGAGTAATCTCCAAGATTCTGAAGGAATGCTCGTTTGTTCTGCTGGTAGCTCCGGCATGGCCTCACAGGTTTTGGTATGCGGATCTTGTCCGGATGGCCTCTTGCCGTCCGTGGACTCTTCCGTTAAGACCAGACCTTCTGTCGGAAGGTCCTTTTTTCCATCAGGATCTCAAATCCTTAAATTTAAAGGTATGGAGATTGAACGCTTGATTCTTGGTCAAAGAGATTTCTCTGACTCTGTGATTAATACTATGTTACAGGCTCGTAAATCTGTATCTAGAGAGATATATTATAGAGTCTGGAAGACTTATATTTCTTGGTGTCTTTCTCATCATTTTTCTTGGCATTCTTTTAGAATTCCGAGAATTTTACAGTTTCTTCAGGATGGTTTAGATAAAGGTTTGTCCGCAAGTTCTTTGAAAGGACAAATCTCTGCTCTTTCTGTTCTTTTTCACAGAAAGATTGCTAATCTTCCTGATATTCTTTGTTTTGTACAAGCTTTGGTTCGTATAAAACCTGTCATTAAGTCAATTTCTCCTCCTTGGAGTTTGAATTTGGTTCTGGGGGCTCTTCAAGCTCCTCCTTTTGAACCCATGCATTCATTGGACATTAAATTACTTTCTTGGAAAGTTTTGTTCCTTTTGGCGATCTCTTCTGCCAGAAGAGTCTCTGAATTATCTGCTCTTTCTTGTGAGTCTCCTTTTCTGATTTTTCATCAGGATAAGGCGGTGTTGCGAACTTCTTTTGAATTTTTACCTAAGGTTGTGAATTCCAACAACATTAGTAGAGAGATTGTGGTTCCTTCATTATGTCCTAATCCTAAGAATTCTAAGGAGAAATCGTTGCATTCTTTGGATGTTGTTAGAGCTTTGAAATATTATGTTGAAGCTACTAAGTCTTTCCGAAAGACTTCTAGTCTATTTGTTATCTTTTCCGGTTCTAGAAAAGGCCAGAAAGCTTCTGCCATTTCTTTAGCATCTTGGTTGAAATCTTTAATTCATCATGCCTATGTCGAGTCGGGTAAAACTCCGCCTCAAAGGATTACAGCTCATTCTACTAGGTCAGTTTCTACTTCCTGGGTGTTTAGGAATGAAGCTTCGGTTGATCAGATTTGCAAAGCAGCAACTTGGTCCTCTTTGCATACTTTTACTAAATTCTACCATTTTGATGTATTTTCTTCTTCTGAAGCAGTTTTTGGTAGAAAAGTACTTCAGGCAGCGGTTTCAGTTTGAATCTTCTGTTTATGTTTTTCATTAAACTTTATTTTGGGTGTGGATTATTTTCAGCAGGAATTGGCTGTCTTTATTTTATCCCTCCCTCTCTAGTGACTTGCGTGGAAAGATCCACATCTTGGGTAGTCATTATCCCATACGTCACTAGCTCATGGACTCTTGCTAATTACATGAAAGAAAACATAATTTATGTAAGAACTTACCTGATAAATTCATTTCTTTCATATTAGCAAGAGTCCATGAGGCCCACCCTTTTTTGTGGTGGTTATGATTTTTTTGTATAAAGCACAATTATTCCAATTCCTTATTTTATATGCTTTCGCACTTTTTTCTTATCACCCCACTTCTTGGCTATTCGTTAAACTGATTTGTGGGTGTGGTGAGGGGTGTATTTGTAGGCATTTTGAGGTTTGGGAAACTTTGCCCCTCCTGGTAGGAATGTATATCCCATACGTCACTAGCTCATGGACTCTTGCTAATATGAAAGAAATGAATTTATCAGGTAAGTTCTTACATAAATGATGTTTCTCCTGTTAAGTGTAGTCAGTCCACGGGTCATCCATTACTTATGGGATATTAACTCCTCCCTAACAGGAAGTGCAAGAGGATCACCCAAGCAGAGCTGCTATATAGCTCTTCCCCTCTACGTCATACCCAGTAATTCTCTTGCACCTAACTAATAGATAGGATGTGTGAGAGGACTGTGATTGTTAAACTTAGTTTTTATTTCTTCAATCAAAAGTTTGTTATTTTAAACGGCACCGGAGTGTGTTGTTTTTTCTCAGGCAGCATTAGAAGAAGAATCTGCCTGAGTTTGTGTATGATCTTAGCGGACATAACTAAGATCCATTTGCTGTTCTCGGCCATTCTGAGGAGCGAGGTAACTTCAGAACAGGGGACAGCGGGCAGGTTCACCTGCAAGGAGGTATGTTGCAGTATATTATTTTCTAAGGAATGGAATTGACTGAGAAAATACTGCTAATACCGATGTAATGTAAGTACAGCCTTAAATGCAGTAGTAGCAACTGGTATCAGGCTGATATGTATGTATGTTTACACTTAAGTATTTCTGGGGAATGGCACTTCACTAGGAAAATACTGTATACATATAAACTTTTAGCCTAATTCTGCAGTGTGAGCGGCTAGCAGCAGGCTTTTTAATTACTTCTCATAAATTATATTTTAAACGTTTACTGGCATGTTAATCGTTTATTTATCTGAGGTACTTGGTGAAAAATTGTTTTGGGCATTATTTTCCACATGGCTGTCGTTTGTTTTGAATTAAAACAGTTTACTGAGCTTCCTTCACTATTGTATTATGAGTGGGAGGGGCCTATTTTGGCGCTTTTATTGCGCAGTAGAAATTTAGTCAGTGTCTGCCTTTTTCTCCCTGCATGATCCAGGACGTCTCTACAGAGCTCAGGGGTCTCCAAAACTAGTTTTGAGGGAGGTAATCACTCACAGCAGACCTGTGAGACTGTGCTTGACTGTGATAAAAACGCTTATATTTTCAATTGTTATCCGTTTTTTGGTATTAAGGGGTTAAAAAATCCATTGCTAGTGGGTGCAATCCTTTGCTAACTTAATGCATTTACTGTGAAAATTTGGTTTCTATAACTAATCCGGTTCATTGTTATTTCAACTGTGACAGTTTTTGTGTGCTTCTTAAAGGCACAGTAACGTTTTTTATATTGCTTGTAAATTTATTTGAAAAGTATTTTCCAAGCTTGCTAGACTAATTGCTAGTTTGTTTTAACATGTCTGACACAGAGGAATCTCTTTGTGCAATATGTTCAAAAGCCAATGTGGAGCCCAATAGAAATTTGTGTACTAATTGCATTGATGCTACTTTAAATAAAAGCCAATCTGTACATTTTAAGAAAATTTCACCAGACAACGAGAGGAAAGTTATGCCGACTAACTCTCCTCACGTGTCAGTACCTGGATCTCCCGCTCAGGAGGTGCATGATATTGCGACGCCAAGTACATCAGGGCGGCCATTACAAATCACTTTACAAGACATGGCTAATGTTATGACTGAAGTTTTATCTAAATTGCCAGAACTTAGAGGTAAACGCGACCACTCTGGGGTGAGAACAGAGTACGCTGATAATGTTAGAGCCATGTCTGATAC
The DNA here is from genome assembly GCF_027579735.1 of Bombina bombina. Taxonomy (NCBI): domain Eukaryota; kingdom Metazoa; phylum Chordata; class Amphibia; order Anura; family Bombinatoridae; genus Bombina; species Bombina bombina. Next base: position 543,435,662 of record NC_069500.1, read on the forward strand.
TGCGTCACAAATGGCAGAACATGAAGACGGAGAGCTTCATTCTGTGGGTGACGGATCTGATCCAAATAAATTGGACTCAGACATTTCAAATTTTAAATTTAAGCTTGAGAACCTCCGTGTATTATTAGGGGAGGTATTAGCGGCTCTGAATGATTGTAACACGGTTGCAATCCCAGAGAAATTATGTAGGCTGGATAGATACTATGCGGTACCGGCGTGTACTGACGTTTTTCCTATACCTAAGAGGCTTACAGAGATTATTACCAAGGAGTGGGATAGGCCCGGTGTGCCCTTTTCCCCCCCTCCTATATTTAGAAAAATGTTTCCAATAGACGCCACCACACGGGACATATGGCAGACGGTCCCTAAGGTGAAAGGAGCAGTTTCTACTCTGGCTAAGCGTACCACTATCCCGGTGGAGGATAGCTGTGCCTTTTCAGATCCAATGGACAAAAAGTTAGAGGGTTACCTGAAGAAAATGTTTACTCAACAAGGTTTTATATTACAACCCCTCGCATGCATTGCGCCTGTCACGGCTGCGGCGGCATTTTGGTTTGAGTCTCTAGAAGAGACCATTAGCTCAGTCCCATTGGATGAAATTATAGACAAGCTTAGAGTCCTTAAGCTAGCTAATTCATTTATTTCTGATGCCGTAGTACATTTAACTAAGCTTACGGCTAAGAATTCCGGATTCGCCATTCAGGCGGCAGAGCGCTGTGGCTAAAATCCTGGTCAGCCGATGTGACTTCTAAATCTAAATTGCTTAACATACCTTTCAAAGGGCAGACATTATTTGGGCCCGGTTTGAAAGAAATTATCGCTGACATTACTGGAGGTAAGGGCCATGCCCTGCCTCAAGACAGAGCCAAACCAAGGGCTAGACAGTCTAATTTTCGTGCCTTTCGTAACTTCAAGGCAGGAGCAGCATCAACTTCCTCCGCTCCAAAACAGGAAGGAACTGTTGCTCGTTAGACAGGGCTGGAAACCTAACCAGACCTGGAACAAGGGCAAGCAGGCCAGAAAACCTGCTGCTGCCCCTAAGACAGCATGAAGTGAGGGCCCCCGATCCGGAAACGGATCTAGTAGGGGGCAGACTTTCTCTCTTCGCTCAGGCTTGGGCAAGAGATGTCCAGGATCCCTGGGCGTTAGAGATCATATCTCAGGGATACCTTCTGGACTTCAAAGCTTCTCCTCCAAAAGGGAGATTTCATCTTTCAAGGTTGTCAACAAACCAGACAAAGAAAGAGGCGTTTCTACGCTGTGTACAAGATCTTTTGCTAATGGGAGTGATCCACCCGGTTCCGCGGTCGGAACACGGACAAGGGTTTTACTCAAATCTGTTTGTGGTTCCCAAGAAAGAAGGAACCTTCAGACCAATCTTGGATTTAAAGATCCTAAACAAATTCCTAAGAGTTCCATCGTTCAAAATGTAAACTATTCGGACAATCTTACCCATGATCCAAAAGGGTCAGTACATGACCACAGTGGATCTAAAGGATGCGTACCTTCACATACCGATTCACAAGGATCATTACCGGTACCTAAGGTTTGCCTTCCTAGACAGGCATTATCAGTTTGTAGCTCTTCCCTTCGGGTTAGCTACGGCTCCAAGAATCTTTACAAAGGTCCTGGGCTCTCTTCTGGCGGTACTAAGACCGCGAGGAATAGCGGTAGCTCCGTACCTAGACGACATTCTGATACAAGCGTCAAGTTTCCAAACTGCCAAGTCTCATACAGAATTAGTTCTGGCATTTCTAAGGTCGCATGGGTGGAAGGTGAATGTAGAAAAGAGTTCTCTATTGCCACTCACAAGAGTTCCCTTCTTGGGGACTCTTATAGATTCTGTAGAAATGAAAATTTACCTGACGGAGGACAGGTTAACAAAACTTCTAAATGCTTGCCGTGTCCTTCATTCCATTCAACACCCGTCAGTGGCTCAATGCATGGAGGTAATCGGCTTAATGGTAGCGGCAATGGACATAGTACCTTTTGCACGCCTGCATCTCAGACCACTGCAATTGTGCATGCTAAGTCAGTGGAATGGGGATTACTCAGATTTGTCCCCTATGCTGAATCTGGATCAAGAGACCAGAGATTCTCTTCTTTGGTGGCTTTCTCGGCCACATCTGTCCAGGGGGATGCCCTTCAGCAGGCCAGACTGGACAATTGTAACAACAGACGCCAGCCTACTAGGTTGGGGCGCTGTCTGGAATTCCCTGAAGGCTCAGGGATCATGGACTCAGGAGGAGAGCCTCCTTCCAATAAACATTCTGGAATTGAGAGCAGTTCTCAATGCCCTTCTGGCTTGGCCTCAGTTAGCAACTCTGAGGTTCATCAGGTTTCAGTCGGACAACATCACGACTGTGGCTTACATCAACCATCAGGGAGGGACAAGGAGTTCCCTAGCGATGATGGAAGTTTCAAAGATAATTCGCTGGGCAGAGTCTCACTCTTGCCACCTGTCAGCGATCCACATCCCAGGCGTGGAGAACTGGGAGGCGGATTTCCTAACTCGCCAGACTTTTCATCCGGGGGAGTGGGAACTTCATCCGGAGGTCTTTGCCCAAATACTTCGACGTTGGGGCAAACAAGATATGGATCTCATGGCGTCTCGCCAGAACGCCAAGCTTCCTTGTTACGGGTCCAGGTCCAGGGACCCGGGAGCGGTCCTGATAGATGCTCTGACAGCACCTTGGACCTTCAAGATAGCTTATGTGTTTCCACCCTTCCCGATGCTTCCTCGATTGATTGCCAGGATCAAACAGGAGAAAGCATCAGTGATTCTAATAGCGCCTGCGTGGCCACGCAGGACCTGGTATGCAGATCTAGTGGACATGTCATCCTGTCCACCTTGGTCTCTGCCTCTGAGACAGGACCTTCTAATTCAGGGTCCTTTCAAACATCAAAATCTAATTTCTCTGAAGCTGACTGCATGGAGATTGAACGCTTGATTTTATCAAAGCGTGGATTTTCGGAGTCAGTAATTGATACCTTAATACAGGCTAGGAAACCTGTGACCAGGAAAATTTACCATAAAATATGGCGTAAATATTTACACTGGTGTGAATCCAAGAGTTACTCATGGAGTAAGGTTAGGATTCCTAGGATATTGTCTTTTCTACAAGAAGGTTTAGAAAAGGGTTTATCTGCAAGTTCTTTAAAGGGACAGATCTCAGCTCTGTCCATCCTTTTACACAAAAGTCTGTCAGAAGTTCGACGTTCAGGCTTTTTGTCAGGCTTTGGCCAGGATTAAGCCTGTGTTTAAGACTGTTGCTCCACCGTGGAGCTTAAACTTGGTTCTTAACGTTTTACAGGGTGTTCCGTTTGAACCCCTTCATTCCATTGATATCAAGCTGTTATCTTGGAAAGTTCTGTTTTTAATGGCTATTTCCTCGGCTCGAAGAGTCTGAGTTATCGGCCTTACATTGTGATTCTCCTTATCTGATTTTTCATTCAGACAAGGTAGTTCTGCGTACTAAACCTGGGTTCTTACCTAAGGTAGTCACTAACAAGAATATCAATCAAGAGATTGTTGTTCCATCATTGTGCCCTAACCCTTCTTCAAAGAAGGAACGACTTCTGCACAATCTAGACGTAGTCCGTGCCCTGAAATTTTATTTACAGGCAACTAAAGATTTTCGCCAAACTTCTTCCCTGTTTGTCGTTTATTCTGGACAGAGGAGAGGTCAAAAAGCATCTGCTACCTCTCTCTTTCTGGCTTCGTAGCATAATACGTTTAGGCTATGAGACTGCTGGACAGCAGCCTCCTGAAAGAATTACAGCTCATTCTACGAGAGCTGTGGCTTCCACGTGGGCCTTTAAGAATGAGGCCTCTGTTGAACAGATTTGCAAGGCTGCAACTTGGTCTTCTCTTCATACTTTTTCCAAATTTTACAAATTTGACACTTTTGCTTCTTCTGAGGCTGTTTTTGGGAGAAAGGTTCTTCAGGCAGTGGTTCCTTCCGTGTAAAGATCCTGCCTGTCCCTCCCGTCATCTGTGTACTTTTAGCTTTGGTATTGGTATCCCATAAGTAATGGATGACCCGTGGACTGACTACACTTAACAGGAGAAAACATAATTTATGCTTACCTGATAAATTTCTTTCTCCTGTAGTGTAGTCAGTCCACGGCCCGCCCTGTTTTTTATGGCAGGTCTAAATTTTAAATTAAACTCTAGTCACCACTGCACCCTATAGTTTCTCCTTTCTCGTTTGGTTTCGTTCGAATGACTGGGTATGACGTAGAGGGGAGGAGCTATATAGCAGCTCTGCTTGGGTGATCCTCTTGCACTTCCTGTTAGGGGAGGAGTTAATATCCCATAAGTAATGGATGACCCGTGGACTGACTACACTACAGGAGAAAGAAATTTATCAGGTAAGCATAAATTATGTTTTTTTAACATTATATTATATCAAAGTAATTTATACTGCTAACTGATTAGCTTAAAATCCATTTAAAATAGCATTTGGTTATTTCTTTTTTTCCATTCATATAAAAACCACAGCATATTTCATATTCAGTACTGCACTGCATCCCAACATGAATATAATATATTTCATATTTCTAATAAATCCTGAATGCATGAATCTTGTCTATGGTCTATATTCATAGGACATCTTGTTATTATATGTCTGAAAAATAAAGAAATAGAGGTTATTATTCTGACACAGTTAAACATTTTAGACCGACTAAAATAGTCACCTATCAAGCTTAGCAAATACTCATGTAATATTAGAAAATTAGACGATCTCCCAAATTTCTATATTCATGTATAATATGTTGTCTGAATATATATATATATATATATATATATATATATATATATATATATATATATTTCTTTCATGTAATTAGCAAGAGTCCATGAGCTAGTGACGTATGGGATATACATTCCTACCAGGAGGGGCAAAGTTTACCAAACCTTAAAATGCCTATAAATACACCCCTCACCACACCCACAATTCAGTTTTTACAAACTTTGCCTCCGATGGAGGTGGTGAAGTAAGTTTGTGCTAGATTCTACGTTGATATGCGCTCCGCAGCAAGTTGGAGCCCGGTTTTCCTCTCAGCGTGCAGTGAATATCAGAGGGATGTGAGGAGAGTATTGCCTATTTGAATGCAGTGATCTCCTTCTACGGGGTCTATTTCATAGGTTCTCTGTTATCGGTCGTAGAGATTCATCTCTTACCTCCCTTTTCAGATCGACGATATACTCTTATATATACCATTACCTCTGCTGATTCTCGTTTCAGTACTGGTTTGGCTTTCTACAAACATGTAGATGAGTGTCCTGGGGTAAGTAAATCTTATTTCTTTCATGTAATTAACAAGAGTCCATGAGCTAGTGACGTATGGGATATACATTCCTACCAGGAGGGGCAAAGTTTCCCAAACCTTAAAATGCCTATAAATACACCCCTCACCACACCCACAAATCAGTTTTTACAAACTTTGCCTCCAAGGGAGGTGGTGAAGTAAGTTTGTGCTAGATTCTACGTTGATATGCGCTCCGCAGCAAGTTGGAGCCCGGTTTTCCTCTCAGCGTGCAGTGAATGTCAGAGGGATGTGAGGAGAGTATTGCCTATTGAATGCAGTGATCTCCTTCTACGGGGTCTATTTCATAAGGTTCTCTGTTATCGGTCGTAGAGATTCATCTCTTACCTCCCTTTTCAGATCGACGATATACTCTTATATTTACCATTTCCTCTACTGATTCTCGTTTCAGTACTGGTTTGGCTTTCTACAAACATGTAGATGAGTGTCCTGGGGTAAGTAAGTCTTATTTTCTGTGACACTCTAAGCTATGGTTGGGCACTTTATTTATAAAGTTCTAAATATATGTATTCAAACATTTATTTGCCTTGACTCAGAATGTTCAACTTTCCTTATTTCCAGACAGTCAGTTTCATATTTGGGATTATGCTTTAATTATCATATTTTTTCTTACCTCAAAAATTTGACTTTTTTCCCTGTGGGCTGTTAGGCTCGCGGGGGCTGAAAATGCTTCATTTTATTGCGTCATTCTTGGCGCGGACTTTTTTGGCGCAAAAATTAATTTCCGTTTCCGGCGTCATACGTGTCGCCGGAAGTTGCGTCATTTTTTGACGTTATTTTGCGCCAAAAATGTCGGCGTTCCGGATGTGGCGTCATTTTTGGCGCCAAAAGCATTTAGGCGCCAAATAATGTGGGCGTCTTATTTGGCGCCAAAAAATATGGGCGTCGCTTTTGTCTCCACATTATTTCAGTCTCATTTTTCATTTGCTTCTGGTTGCTAGAAGCTTGATGTTTGGCATTTTTTTCCCATTCCTGAAACTGTCTTATAAGGAATTTGATCTATTTTGCTTTATATGTTGTTTTTTCTCTTACATATTGCAAGATGTCTCACGTTGCATCTGAGCCAGAAGATACTACAGGAAAACCTCTGCCTGCTGGATCTACCAAAGCTAAGTGTATCTGCTGTAAACTTTTGGTAGCTATTCCTCCAGCTGTTGTTTGTATTAAATGTCATGACAAACTTGTTAATGCAGATAATATTTCCTTTAGTGATGTACCATTGCCTGTTGCAGTTCCCTCAACATCTAAGGTGCAGAATGTTCCTGATAACATAAGAGATTTTGTTTCTGAATCCATAAAGAAGGCTTTGTCTGTTATTTCTCCTTCTAGTAAACGTAAAAAGTCTTTTAAATCTTCTCTCTCTACAGATGAATTTTTAAATGAACACCATCATTCTGATTCTTTGGACTCTTCTGGTTCAGAGGATTCTGTCTCAGAGATTGATGCTGATATATCTTCATATTTATTTAAGATGGAATTTATTCGCTCTTTACTTAAAGAAGTACTAATTGCTTTAGAAATAGAGGATTCTAGTCCTCTTGATACTTATTCTATACGTTTGGATAAGGTTTTTAAAGCTCCTGCGGTTATTCCAGAAGTCTTTCCTGTTCCTAATGCTATTTCTGCAGTAATTGCTAAGGAATGGGATAGATTGGGTAATTCATTTACTCCTTCTAAACGTTTTAAGCAATTATATCCTGTTCCGCCTGACAGGTTAGAATTTTGGGACAAAATCCCTAAAGTTGATGGGGCTATTTCTACCCTTGCTAAACGTACTACCATTCCTACATCAGATGGTACCTAGTTTAAGGATCCTTTAGATAGAAAAATTGAATCTTTTCTAAGAAAAGCTTATCTATGTTCAGGTAATCTTCTTAGACCTGCTATATCATTGGCTGATGTTGCTGCAGCTTCAACTTTTTGGTTGGAAACTCTAGCGCAACAAGTAACAAATCGTGATTCTCATGATATTATTATTCTTCTCCAGCATGCTAATAATTTCATCTGTGATGCCATTTTTTTTTTTTTGTTTTAATATTTTTATTGAGGTTAAAACAGCAGGTTCATAACAGTCTCATCAAAAGGTAAAATTACATAAGACACATTCTACTGACATGACATGACATCTAAACACCTCATTTTTTGAGACTAATATATTCTCAAAGTCCTCAGATTAACAGGTCCAGTCAAGGGACCAGAAATTAAACAAGCATTTGAGGACATGTTGGCAGAGATAACAGAACAAATCACAGTTTCAGTGTATATGGGATAATACAAATTCTAGGCCAAATATACAACTTTCAACTAAAACAGACTTTAATATCTATTCTGAAACTAACATCGGTTAACACTGAACCTGCATTAAAACATATGGATGATTAGGACTATTATCTTAAATGAATTACAGAGAAGCAGGGAATTATAGCAAGGATGAATTACCTGTTTTGAAACCCCGAGAGCCGTTCTATGAGAACACAGGGAAAACTGAATCATGACTCTGCGGGTTGGACAGAGACTACCTAACTCTGTCAAAAAATGTGCGAGGAAGAAAGAAATCATCCCTAACCGCACGGGGGAGGGGGGGGGGGGGGCGGAGGAATGCCGCAGATAATATGCTGTATTGTTATTGTGCACATCTAACAACTTTAATGTCTAGTCTAAATGACTGCTTCGAACCTATATGAAAGCTATGCTATGTGTAGTGCGCTCAAACTACGGTAAAAACACATAGATATTTAATGAGGTGCCTTAACAGTAGTGAAACTGAGTGCAGGGAAGTAGTTAACGGAGATTCACAGTCCTAGGAGGTGAGAGCTGAGTGTATTATGTTTACGTGCTATTTACAACTATTGGTAAGAGATCCCAGTTAAGGTCACTTACATCGCTACACTATTAGCAGCTAGCACTGTATTTAGCTAAGAGAAGCAGGCAACCCCTATTATACTCACTGTTATCTCATATCAGGTTCATGAGGTATCATCTGACCTTTTCAAGGAAAGCAGCCCCTAAATATAAAACTGATAGCTTAAAAGTATACATGTATTCAAGAGTTACTTGCAGAATATATAACCCCCAACTGGAGTTCCCGGGCAAACAGACTCTAGTATACATTGCCTGTTAATAAGGCCATACCCCAGTAGAGTTGTGCTAATCTGGTCTCTAAGCAGTGTACATAAGAGAACGGATATATCATTTCACAACACTATGGAACCCTTTAGTCAATAGAATGGAAGTTGGCTTTGGGAAGTACATGAGGGTAACAATCTATATATGTGAAGTAAATGGCTTTCTCTAGTGAGTACAAAATAAAGGGCAAGAACATACGGTAGTGCGGCACATTATATATGTAATTAAACGGTTTCAACCTCTATCTTCAAGTCTTCAATGGTTCTGCACAATATCAACAGCGAGAAGAAATAGTTACATATCCTGCACATTTACCATTATTATTCTGTATAACTACATATTCATTGCTTTCCTCAAAAATACAGTTACACCAAAGACTATAACACATAGGCAGCTTTCTCACAGTCATTTATTCCGTGCAAGGTTTCCCAAAGAGAGTCTCAAGCAGCAGCGCCATCATAAGGTAGGTGAAATTAATAGTCTGCACAGGGGTCTCACGACCTGTTAGATCAGTGGTTTGTAGTCGTGTGGAGGCAAAAGTAATCAGCCAACTCTAACTATGTTGCGCAGCACATAATACCGCAGGGTATATTAGAGTTATTAAATATTTCTAGGCAACTAAACAGATTAGTTATTATCATTAGGTCTCCACTTGATCCACACATAGTAAACAGAGAAAAACCTCTGCAGTTCCAAACATCAACTTGTCTTCGTAGAGTAGGAGTCATGAATCTGGCCCTTCAGGCTATGGAGCCGTCATTCAGGAGGGTGAAGCCAAAATACACGAAAGCAAGTCACATAAGTAAGGCCAGGTTCACCCTACACCGGTTCGTGGGCCAGATTGATTCCCATAGCCGTCTGAGCTAGTATAGCGGCTCCACTTCAAGTCTGGGTGATGGTAAGGGAGAGCCCCCCCGGTAACGCAGTCTGCCTCTGGAGGTAACGTCTCCTGTTTTAACATACTCACGTTGGCACTTTCAAATCTCACAGGAGCCTCCATCACTACGATCTCCACAACTGATCTCTCCTTCAGGCATCCATAAGGTACACTGGATATCTTGGAATCGGCCGTACCTCCCAGATCAGATGCGCACTGCAAGGATCCGCCGTTCCCCTGGGGTAAGGTACTCTCCAAGGGACAGGCAGTCTCTGGTAAGAGGGGTCGGGTAAGGCTCTCCTGGGTAGCAATCACGGGCACGTCAGGCTCCGCAGCCTCTCCTTCAGAGTATGCAGTGTTACCGTCATCTGGAGTTAGGCGGCATACGGTCGCAATAAGCCGGTCTAGCCTACTCATCAATTGGCGGTCGTATTCCTGAAAGAGGGCTAGGATAACCACGTGGGGATCCTCCATGCCCATACCACCTCGCAACTAGGCCACAGTAAGTTGCTCCACCGGCGTGCTGTAAAAACGCTCCCAGACTTCTTATTCTCTAAGGCAATCCTTTAAATAGAGGTTAAAAGTCCTTTTTCTCCTTTATTATGAAGTGGCAGGTTAAATAAAAAACCCCAAATCTCTGTTGAAGTCGTGAGCTGCTGTAGTGTGCGACCAATCTCTTTGGCGGTTAGCTCCGCCCCCCCTGTGATGCCATTTTTGATATTATTAGAGTTGATGTTAGATTTATGTCTCTGGCTATCTTAGCCAGAAGAGCTTTATGGCTTAAGACTTGGAATGCTGATATGGCTTCTAAATCAACTCTACTTTCCATTTCTTTCCAGGGAAACAAATTATTTGGTTCTCAGTTGGATTCTATTATTTCAACTGTTACTGGTGGGAAAGGAACTTTTTTACCACAGGATAAAAAGTCTAAAGGTAAAAACAGGGCTAACAATCGTTTTCGTTCCTTTCGTTTCAACAAAGAACAAAAGCCTGATCCTTCGTCCTCAGGAGCAGTTTCAGTTTGGAAACCATCTCCAGTCTGGAATAAATCCAAGCCTGCTAGAAAGGCAAAGCCTACTTCTAAGTTCACATGAAGGTACGGCCCTCATTCCAGTTCAGCTGGTAGGGGGCAGGTTACGTTTTTTCAAAGAAATTTGGATCAATTCTGTTCACAATCTTTGGATTCAGAACATTGTTTCAGAAGGGTACAGAATTGGTTTCAAGATGAGACCTCCTGCAAAGAGATTTTTTCTTTCCCATGTCCCAGTAAATCCAGTGAAAGCTCAAGCATTTCTGAATTGTGTTTCAGATCTAGAGTTGGCTGGAGTAATTATGCCAGTTCCAGTTCCGGAACAGGGGATGGGGTTTTATTCAAATCTCTTCATTGTACCAAAGAAGGAGAATTCCTTCAGACCAGTTCTGGATCTAAAATTATTGAATCGTTATGTAAGGATACCAACGTTCAAGATGGTAACTGTAAGGACTATATTGCCTTTTGTTCAGCAAGGGAATTATATGTCCACAATAGATTTACAGGATGCATATCTGCATATTCCGATTCATCCAGATCATTATCAGTTCCTGAGATTCTCTTTTCTAGACAAGCATTACCAATTTGTGGCTCTACCGTTTGGCCTTGCTACAGCTCCAAGAATTTTCACAAAGATTCTCGGTGCCCTTCTGTCTGTAATCAGAGAACAGGGTATTGTGGTATTTCCTTATTTGGACGATATCTTGGTACTTGCTCCGTCTTTACATTTAGCAGAGTCTCATACGAATCGACTTGTGTTGTTTCTTCAAGATCATGGTTGGAGGATCAATTTACCAAAAAGTTCTTTGATTCCTCAAACAAGGGTAACCTTTCTGGGTTTCCAGATAGATTCAGTGTCCATGACTTTGTCTTTAACAGACAAGAGACGTCTAAAATTGATTACAGCCTGTCGAAACCTTCAGTCTCAATCATTCCCTTCGGTAGCCTTATGCATGGAAATTCTAGGTCTTATGACTGCTGCATCGGACGCGATCCCCTTTGCTCGTTTTCACATGCGACCTCTTCAGCTCTGTATGCTGAACCAATGGTGCAGGGATTACACGAAGATATATCAATTAATATCTTTAAAACCGATTGTTCGGCACTCTCTAACGTGGTGGACAGATCACCATCGTTTAATTCAGGGGGCTTCTTTTGTTCTTCCGACCTGGACTGTAATTTCAACAGATGCAAGTCTCACAGGTTGGGGAGCTGTGTGGGGATCTCTGACGGCACAAGGAGTTTGGGAATCTCAGGAGGTGAGATTACCGATCAATATCTTGGAACTCCGTGCAGTTTTCAGAGCTCTTCAGTTTTGGCCTCTTCTGAAGAGAGAATCGTTCATTTGTTTTCAGACAGACAATGTCACAACTGTGGCATACATCAATCATCAAGGAGGGACTCACAGTCCTCTGGCTATGAAAGAAGTATCTCGAATTTTGGTTTGGGCGGAATCCAGCTCCTGTCTAATCTCTGCGGTTCATATCCCAGGTGTAGACAATTGGGAAGCGGATTATCTCAGTCGCCAAACGTTGCATCCGGGCGAATGGTCTCTTCACCCAGAGGTATTTCTTCAGATTGTTCAAATGTGGGGGTTCCCAGAGATAGATCTGATGGCCTCTCATCTAAACAAGAAACTTCCCAGGTATCTGTCCAGATCCCGGGATCCTCAGGCGGAGGCAGTGGATGCATTATCACTTCCTTGGAAGTATCATCCTGCCTATATCTTTCCGCCTCTAGTTCTTCTTCCAAGAGTAATCTCCAAGATTCTGAGGGAATGCTCGTTTGTTCTGCTAATAGCTCCGGCATGGCCTCACAGGTTTTGGTATGCGGATCTTGTCCAGATGGCATCTTGCCAACCATGGACTCTTCCGTTAAGACCAGACCTTCTGTCTCAAGGTCCTTTTTTCCATCCGGATCTGAAATCCTTAAATTTAAAGGTATGGAGATTGAACGCTTGATTCTTGGTCATAGAGGTTTCTCTGACTCCGTGATTAATACTATGTTACAGGCTCGTAAATCTGTATCTCGAGAGATATATTATAGAGTCTGGAAGACTTATATTTCTTGGTGTCTTTCTCATCATTTTTCTTGGCATTCTTTTAGAATACAGAGAATTTTACAGTTTCTTCAGGATGGTTTAGATAAGGGTTTGTCTCCGAGTTCTTTGAAAGGACAAATCTCCGCTCTTTCTGTTCTTTTTCACAGAAAGATTGCTATTCTTCCTGATATTCATTGTTTTGTACAAGCTTTGGTTCGTATAAAACCTGTCATTAAGTCAATTTCTCCTCCATGGAGTTTGAATTTGGTTTTAGGAGCTCTTCAAGCTCCTCCGTTTGAACCTATGCATTCATTGGACATTAAATTACTTTCTTGGAAAGTTTTGTTCCTTTTGGCCATCTCTTCTGCTAGAAGAGTTTCTGAATTATCTGCTCTTTCGTGTGAGTCTCCTTTTCTGATTTTTCATCAGGATAAGGCGGTGTTGCGAACTTCTTTTGAATTTTTACCTAAAGTTGTGAATTCCAACAACATTAGTAGAGAAATTGTGGTTCCTTCATTATGTCCTAATCCTAAGAATTCTAAGGAGAAATCATTGCATTCTTTGGATGTTGTTAGAGCTTTGAAATATTATGTTGAAGCTACGAAATCTTTCCGTAAGACTTCTAGTCTATTTGTTATCTTTTCCGGTTCTAGGAAAGGCCAGAAAGCTTCTGCCATTTCTTTGGCATCTTGGTTGAAATCTTTAATTCATCTTGCCTATGTTGAGTCGGGTAAAATTCCGCCTCAAAGAATTACAGCTCATTCTACTAGGTCAGTTTCTACTTCCTGGGCGTTTAGGAATGAAGCTTCGGTTGACCAGATCTGCAAAGCAGCAACTTGGTCCTCTTTGCATACTTTTACTAAATTCTACCATTTTGATGTATTTTCTTCTTCTGAAGCAGTTTTTGGTAGAAAAGTTCTTCAGGCAGCGGTTTCAGTTTGAATCTTCTGCTTATGTTTTTTGTTAAACTTTATTTTGGGTGTGGATTATTTTCAGCAGGAATTGGCTGTCTTTATTTTATCCCTCCCTCTCTAGTGACTCTTGTGTGGAAAGATCCACATCTTGGGTAGTCATTATCCCATACGTCACTAGCTCATGGACTCTTGTTAATTACATGAAAGAAAACATAATTTATGTAAGAACTTACCTGATAAATTCATTTCTTTCATATTAACAAGAGTCCATGAGGCCCACCCTTTTTTGTGGTGGTTATGATTTTTTTGTATAAAGCACAATTATTCCAATTCCTTATTTTATATGCTTCGCACTTTTTTTCTTATCACCCCACTTCTTGGCTATTCGTTAAACTGATTTGTGGGTGTGGTGAGGGGTGTATTTATAGGCATTTTAAGGTTTGGGAAACTTTGCCCCTCCTGGTAGGAATGTATATCCCATACGTCACTAGCTCATGGACTCTTGTTAATATGAAAGAAATGAATTTATCAGGTAAGTTCTTACATAAATTATGTTTTTCTGTGACACTCTAAGCTATGGTTGGGCACTTTGTTTATAAAGTTCTAAATATATGTATTCAAACATTTATTTGCCTTGACTCAGAATGTTCAACTTTCCTTATTTTTCAGACAGTCAGTTTCATATTTGGGATAATGCATTTGAATTAATCATTTTTTCTTACCTTCAAAAATTTGACTCTTTTTTTCCTGTGGGCTGTTAGGCTCGCGGGGGCTGAAAATGCTTCATTTTATTGCGTCATTCTTGGCGCAGACTTTTTTGGCGCAAAAATTCTTTTCCTTTTCCGGCGTCATACGTGTCGCCGGAAGTTGCGTCATTATTTTTTGACGTTATTTTGCGCCAAAAATGTCGGCGTTCCGGATGTGGCGTCATTTTTGGCGCCAAAAGCATTTAGGCGCCAAATAATGTGGGCGTCTTATTTGGCGCTAAAAAAATAAGGGCGTCGCTTTTGGCTCCACATTATTTAAGTCTTATTTTTTCATTGCTTCTGGTTGCTAGAAGCTTGTTCTTTGGCATTTTTTTCCCATTCCTGAAACTGTCATTTAAGGAATTTGATCAATTTTGCTTTATATGTTGTTTTTTCTCTTACATATTGCAAGATGTCTCACGTTGCATCTGAGTCAGAAGATACTACAGGAAAATCGCTGTCTAGTGCTGGAGCTACCAAGCTAAGTGTATCTGCTATAATTTTTGGTATCTGTTTCTCCAGCTGTTGTTTGTATTGCATGTCATGACAAACTTATTAATGCAGATAAAATTTCCTTTAGTACTGTTACATTACCTGTTGCTGTTCCATCTAATTTTCAGAGTGTTCCTGATAAACATAAGAGATTTTATTTTTTAAATCAATTAAGAAGGCTATGTCTGTTATTTCTCCTTCTAGTTTACATAAGTCTTTTAAAACTTCGCTTTTTTCAGATGAATTTTTAAATGAACATCATCATTCTGATACTGATAATGGTTCTTCTGGTTCAGAGGTTTCTGTCTCAGAGGTTGATGCTGATAAATCTTTGTATTTATTCAAGATGGAATTTATTCGTTCTTTATTTAAAGAAGTATTAATTGCATTAGAAATAGAGGATTCTGGTCCTCTTGATACTAAATCTAAACGTTTAAATAAGGTTTTTAAATCTCCTGTAGTTATTCCAGAAGTGTTTAATCTCCCTGATGCTATTTCTGAAGTAATTTCCAGGGAATGGAATAATTTGGGTAATTCTTTTACTCCTTCTAAACGTTTAAGCAATTATATCCTGTGCCATCTGACAGATTAGAGTTTTTTTGGGACAAAATCCCTAAGGTTATGGGGCTGTCTCTACTCCTGCTAAATGTGCTACTATTCCTACGGTAGATAGTAATTCATTTTAAGGATCCTTTAGATAGGAAAATTGAATCCTTTCTAAGAAAAGCTTACTTATGTTCAGGTAATCTTCTTAGACCTGCTATATTTTTAGCGGATGTTGCTACAGCTTTAACTTTTTGGTTAGAAGCTTTAGCGCAACAAGTAACAGATCATAATTTTATAGCATTATTATTATTCTGTAACATGCTAATAATTTTATTGGTGATACCATCTTTTGATATCATTAGAGTTGATGTCAGGTATATGTCTCTAGCTATTTTAGCTAGAAAAGCTTTATGGATTAAACTTGGAATGCTGATATGTCTTCTAAGTCAACTTTGCTTTCCTTTTCTTTCCAGGGTAATAAATTATTATTTCAACTGTTTCTGGAAGGAAGGGAACTTTTTACCAAAGGATAAAAAATCTAAGGTAAATTTAGGTCTAATAATCATTTTTCGTTCCTTTCCTCACGATAAGGAACAAAAGCCTGATCCTTCATCCTCAGGAGCGGTATCAGTTTGGAAACTATTTCCAGTTTGGAATATATCCAAGCCTTATAGAAAACCTATAGCCAGCTCCTAAGTACCCATGAAGGTGCGGACCTTATTCCAGCTCAGCTGGTATGGGGCAGATTACGTTTTCTTCAAAGAAATTTTGATCAATTCCGTTCTCAATTTCTGGTTTTAGAACATTGTTTCAGAAAGGTACAGCATTGGCTTCAGTTAAGGCCTCCTGCTAAGAGATTTTTTTCTTTCCCGTGTCCCAGTTAACACAGCAAAGGCTCAGCATTTCTGAAATGTGTTTCAGATCTAGAGTTGGCTGGAGTAATTATGCCAGTTCCAGTTCTGGAACAGGGGCTGGGGTTTTATTTTCTCTTCATTGTACCAAAGAAGGTCAATTCCTTCAGACCAGTTCCGGATCTATCAATATTGAATCGTTATGTAAGGATTCCAACATTCAGTTTCTGTAGGACTGTCCTGCCTTTTGTTTAGCAAGGGCATTATATGTCTACAATAGATTTACAGGATGTGTATCTGCATATTCCGATTCATCCAGATCACTTTTAGTGTCTGAGATTCTCTTTTTAGACAAGCATTACCAGTTTTGTGGCTCTAGCCTCAGTTCCAAGAATTTTTTTCAAAGGTTCTCGGTGCCCTTCTTTCTGTAATCAGAGAACAGGGTTTTGGTATTTCCTTATTGGACGATATCTGGGTACTTGCTCAGTCTTCTCATTTTCGAAGAATCTCATACGAATCGACTTGTGTTGTTTCTTCAAGTTCATGGTTGAAGGATCAATTTACTAATCAGTTCATTGATTCCTCAGACAAGGGTAACCTTTTTAGGTTTCTAGAATAGATTCAGTGTCTATGACTCTGTCCTTGTCAGACAAGAGAAGTTTAACATTGATTTCAGCTTGTCAAAACCTTCAGTCACATTCATTCCCTTTGGTAGCCTTATGCATGGAAATTTTAGGTCTTAGGACTGCCGCATCAGATGCGATCTCCTTTGCTCGTTTTCACATGCGACCTCTTCAGCTCTGTATGCTGAACCAATGGTGCAGGGATTACTCAAAGATATCTCACTTAATATCTTTAAACCGATTATACGACACTCTCTGACATGGTGGACAGATCACCATTGTTTAGTTCAGGGGGCTTCTTTGTTCTTCCGACCTGGACTATAATCTCAACAGATGCAAGTCTTACAGGTTGGGGAGCTGTGTGGGGGTATCTGACGGCACAAGGGGTTTGGGAATCTCAGGAGGTGAGATTTCCGATCAATATTTTGGAACTCCGTGCAATTTCAGAGCTCTTCAGTCTTGGCCTCTTCTGAAGAGAGAGTTGTTCATTTGTTTTCAGATAGACAATGTCACAACTGTGGCATACATCAATCATCAAGGAGGGACTCACAGTCCTCTGGCTATAAAAGAAGTATCTCGAATTTTGGTTTGGGCGGAATCCAGCTCCTGTCTAATCTCTGCGGTTCATATCCCAGGTATGGACAATTGGAAAGCGGATTATCTCAGTCTCCAAACGTTGCACCTGGGCGAATGGTCTTCACCCAGAGGTATTTCCTCAGATTGTTCAAATGTGGGAACTTCCAGAAATAGATCTGATGGCTTCTCATCTAAACAAGAAACTTCCCTGGTATCTGTCCGGATCCAGGGATCCTCGGGCGGAGGCAGTGGATGCATTATCTCTTCCTTACAAGTGTCATCCTGCCTATATCTTTCCGCCTCTAGTTCTTCTTCCAAGGGTATTCTCCAATATTCTAAGGAATGCTCGTTTGTCCTGCTGGTAGCTCCAGCATGGCCTCACAGGTTTTGGTATGCGGATCTTGTCCGGATGGCCTCTTGCCAGCTGTGGATTCTTCCGTTAAGACCAGTCTTTCTGTCTCAAGGTTCTTTTTTCCATCAGGATCTCAAAACCTTAATTTTAAGGTGTGGAGTTTGAACGCTTGATTCTTGGTCAAAGAGGTTTCTCTGACTCTGTGATTGATACTATGTGACAGGCTTGTAAATCTGTATCTAGAGAGATATATTATAGAGTCTGGAAGACTTATATTTCTTCAGGATGGTTTAGATAAAGGTTTGTCCGCAAGTTTCTTGAAAGACAAATCTCTGCTCTTTCTGTTCTTTTTCACAGAAGGATTGCTAATCTTCCTGATATTCATTGTTTTGTACAAGCTTTGGTTCGTATAAAACCTGTCATTAAGTCAATTTCTCCTCCTTGGAGTTTGAATTTGGTTCTGGGGGCTCTTCAAGCTCCTCCTTTTGAACCCATGCATTTTTTGGTCATTATATTACTTTCTTGGAAAGTTTTGTTTCTTTTGGCCATCTCTTCTGCCAGAAGAGTCTCTGAATTATCTACTCTTTTCTCCAACATAGGTGTGTCCGGTCCACGGCGTCATCCTTACTTGTGGGATATTCTCCTCCCCAACAGGAAATGGCAAAGAGCCCAGCAAAGCTGGTCACATGATCCCTCCTAGGCTCCGCCTACCCCAGTCATTCTCTTTGCCGTTGTACAGGCAACATCTCCACGGAGATGGCTTAGAGTTTTTTAGTGTTTAACTGTAGTTTTTATTATTCAATCAAGAGTTTGTTATTTTAAAATAGTGCTGGTATGTACTATTTACTCAGAAACAGAAAAGAGATGAAGATTTCTGTTTGTATGAGGAAAATGATTTTAGCACCGTAACTAAAATCCATGGCTGTTCCACACAGGACTGTTGAGAGCAATTAACTTCAGTTGGGGGAACAGTGTGCAGTCTCTTACTGCTTGAGGTATGACACATTCTAACAAGACGATGTAATGCTGGAAGCTGTCATTTTCCCTATGGGATCCGGTAAGCCATGTTTATTAAGATAGTAAATAAGGGCTTCACAAGGGCTTATTAAGACTGTAGACTTTTTCTGGGCTAAATCGATTCATTATTAACACATATTTAGCTTTGAGGAATCATTTATTCTGGGTATTTTGATATGATTATATCGGCAGGCACTGTTTTAGACACCTTATTCTTTAGGGGCTTTCCCTAATCATAGTCAGAGCCTCATTTTCGCGCCGGTATGGCGCACTTGTTTTTGAGGACAGCATGGCATGCAGCTGCATGTGTGTGGAGCTCTGATACATAGAAAAGTCTTTCTGAAGGCATCATTTGGTATCGTATTCCCCTTTGGGCTTGGTTGGGTCTCAGCAAAGCAGATTCCAGGGACTGTAAAGGGGTTAAATATAAAAACGGCTCCGGTTTCGTTATTTTAAGGGTTAAAGCTTCCAAATTTGGTGTGCAATACTTTTAAGGCTTTAAGACACTGTGGTGAAATTTTGGTGAATTTTGAACAATTCCTTCATACTTTTTCGCAATTGCAGTAATAAAGTGTGTTTAGTTTAAAATTTAAAGTGACAGTAACGGTTTTATTTTAAAACGTTTTTTGTGCTTTGTTATCAAGTTTATGCCTGTTTAACATGTCTGAACTACCAGATAGATTGTGTTCTGACTGTGGGGAAACCAAGGTTCCTTCTCATTTAACTATATGTATTTTATGTCATAAAAAAATTTAGTAAAAATGATGCCCAAGATGATTCCTCAAGTGAGGGGAGTAAGCATGGTACTGCATCATCCCCTCCTTCGTCTACACCAGTCTTGCCCATACAGGAGGCCCCTAGTACATCTAGTGCGCCAATACTCCTTACTATGCAACATTTAACGGCTGTAATGGATAATTCTATCAAAAACATTTTAGCCAATATGCCCACTTATCAGCGAAAGCGCGACTGCTCTGTTTTAGAAAATTCTGTAGAGCATGAGAACGCTGATGATATGGTTTCTGAAGGGCCCCTACACCAGTCTGAGGGGGCCAGGGAGGTTTTGTCTGAGGGAGAAATTTCAGATTCAGGAAACATTTCTCAACAAGCTGAACCTGATGTGATTACTTTTAAATTTAAGTTGGAACATCTCCGCGCTCTGCTTAAGGAGGTGTTATCCAATTTGGATGATTGTGATTATCTGGTCATTCCAGAACCACTATGTAAAATGGAAAAGTTCTTAGAGGCCCCGGGGCCCCCCGAAGCTTTTCCTATATCCAAGCGGGTGGCGTACATTGTTAGTAAAGAATGGGACAGGCCCGGTATACCTTTAGTACCTCCCCCCATATTTATAAAATTGTTTTCCTATAGTCGACCCCAGAAAGGACTGATGGCAGACAGTCCCCAAGGTCGAGGGGGCGGTTTCTACTCTACACAAGCGCGCCACTATACCCATAGAAGATAGTTGTGCTTTCCAAGATCCTATGGATAAAAAATTAGAAGGTCTGCTAAAAAGATGTTTGTTCAGCAAGGTTCCCTTCTACAACCAATTGCATGCATTGTCCCTGTCACTGCAGCCGCGTGTTTCTAGTTTGATGAGCTAGGAAAGGCGATTATTTGTAATTCTTCTTCTTATGAGGAGATTATGGACAGAATTCGTGCTCTTAAATTGGCTAATTCTTTCACCCTAGACGCCACCTTGCAATTGGCTAGGTTAGCGGCGAAAAAATTCTGGGTTTGCTATTGTGGCGCAGAGCGCTTTGGTTAAAATCTTGGGCAGCGGATGCGTCTTCCAAGAACAAATTGCTTGACATTCCTTTCAAGGGGAAAACACTCTTTGGCCCTGACTTGAAAGAGATTATCTCTGATATCACTGGGGGCAAGGGCCACGCCCTTCCTCAGGATAGGTCTTTTCAAGACCAAAAATAAACCTAAGTTTCGTCCCTTTCGCAGAAACGGATCAGCCCCAAGGGCTACGTCCTCTAAGCAGGAAGGTAATACTTCTCAAGCCAATCCAGCCTGGAGACCTATGCAAGGCTGGAACAAAGGAAAGCAGGCCAGGAAACCTGCCACTGCTACCAAGACAGCATGAAATGTTGGCCCCCGATCCGGGACCGGATCTGGTGGGGGGCAGACTCTCTCTCTCTTCGCTCAGGCTTGGGCAAGAGATGTTCTGGATCCTTGGGCGCTAGAAATAGTCTCCCAAGGTTATTCTCTGGAGTTCAAGGGGCTTCCTCCAAGGGGGAGGTTCCACAGGTCTCAGTTGTCTTCAGACCACATAAGAAGACAGGCATTCTTACATTGGGTAGAAGACCTGCTAAAAATGGGAGTGATTCATCCTGTTCCATTAGGAGAACAAGGGATGGGGTTCTACTCCAATCTGTTCATAGTTCCCAAAAAAGAGGGAACGTTCAGACCAATCTTAGATCTCAAGATCTTGAACAAGTTTCTCAAGGTTCCATCGTTCAAGATGGAAACCATTCGAACACTTCTTCCTTCCATCCAGGAAGGTCAATTCATGACCAAGGTGGATTTCAAGGATGCGTATCTACATATTCCTATCCACAAGGAACATCATCGGTTCCTAAGGTTTGCATTCCTGGACAAGCATTTCCAGTTCGTGGCGTTTTCTTTCGGATTAGCCACTGCTCCTAGGATTTTCTCATAGGTACTAGGGTCCCTTCTGGCGGTGCTAAGACCAAGGGGCATTGCTGTAGTACCTTACTTGGACGACATTCTGATTCGAGCGTCGTCCCTTCCTCAAGTAAAGGCTCACACGGACATTGTCCTGGCCTTTCTCAGATCTCACGGATGGAAAGTGAACGTGGAAAAGAGTTCTCTATCTCCGTCAACGAGGGTTCCCTTCTTGGGAACTATAATAGACTCCTTAGAAATGAGGATTTTTCTGACAGAAGCCAGAAAAACAAAACTTCTAGACTCTTGTCGGATACTTCATTCCGTTCCTCTTCCTTCCATAGCGCAGTGCATGGAAGTGATAGGTTTGATGGTAGCGGCAATGGACATAGTTCCTTTTGTGCGCATTCATCTAAGACCATTACAACTGTTCATGCTCAGTCAGTGGAATGGGGACTATTCAGACTTGTCTCCGAAGATACAAGTAAATCAGAGGACCAGAGACTCATTCCGTTGGTGGCTGTCCCTGGACAACCTGTCTCAAGGGATGACCTTCCGCAGACCAGAGTGGGTCATTGTCACGACCGACGCCAGTCTGATGGGCTGGGGCGCGGTCTGGGGATCCCTGAATGCTCAGGGTCTTTGGTCTCGGGTAGAATCTCTTCTACCGATAAATATTCTGGAACTGAGAGCGTTATTCAATGCTCTCAAAGCTTGGCCTCAGCTAGCGAGGGCCAAGTTCATACATCAACCATCAGGGGGGAACAAGGAGTTCCCTAGCGATGGAAGAAGTGACCAAAATCATTCTATGGGCGGAGTCTCACTCCTGCCACCTGTCTGCTATCCACATCCCAGGAGTGGAAAATTGGGAAGCGGATTTTCTGAGTCGTCAGACATTGCATCCGGGGGAGTGGGAACTCCATCCGGAAATCTTTGCCCAAGTCACTCAACCGTGGGGCATTCCAGACATGGATCTGATGGCCTCTCGTCAGAACTTCAGAGTTCCTTACTACGGGTACAGATCCAGGGATCCCAAGGCGGCTCTAGTGGATGCACTAGTAGCACCTTGGACCTTCAAACTAGCTTATGTGTTCCCGCCGTTTCCTCTCATCCCCAGGCTGGTAGCCAGGATCAATCAGGAGAGGGCGTCGGTGATTTTGATAGCTCCTGCGTGGCCACGCAGGACTTGGTATGCAGATCTGGTGAATATGTCATCGGCTCCACCATGGAAGCTACCTTTGAGACGAGACCTTCTTGTTCTAGGTCCGTTCGACCCACTCCAGCTGACTGCTTGGAGATTGAACGCTTGATCTTATCAAAGCGAGGGTTCTCAGATTCTGTTATTAATACTCTTGTTCAGGCCTGAAAGCCTGTAACCAGAAAAATTACCACATAATTTGGTATATCTGTTGGTGTGAATCTGCAGGATTCCCTTGGGACAAGGTTAAGATTCCTAAGAGTCTATCCTTCCTTCGAGAAGGATTGGAAAAAGGATTATCTGCAAGTTCCTTGATGGGACAGATTTCTGCCTTGTCTGTGTTACTTCACAAAAAGCTGGCAGCTGTGCCAGATGTTCTAGCCTTTGTTCAGGCTCTGGTTAGAATCAAGCCTGTTTACAAAATTTTGACTCCTCCTTGGAGTCTCAAACTAGTTCTTTCAGTTCTTCAGGGGGTTCCGTTTGAACCCTTACATTCCGTTGATATTAAGTTATTATCTTGGAAAGTTTTGTTTTTGGTTGCAATTTCTTCTGCTAGAAGAGTTTCAGAATTATCTGCTCTGCAGTGTTCTTCTCCTTATCTGGTGTTCCATGCAGATAAGGTGGTTTTGCGTACTAAACCTGGTTTTCTTCCAAAAGTTGTTTCTAACAAAAACATTAACCAGGAGATAGTTGTGCCTTCTTTGTGTCCTAATCCAGTTTCAAAGAAGGAACGTTTGTTGCACAACTTGGATGTAGTTCGTGCTCTCAAATTTTACTTAGCAGCTACTAAGGATTTCAGACAAACTTTGTCTTTGTTTGTTGTTTATTCTGGTTAACGGAGAGGTCAAAAAGCAACTTCTACCTCTCTCTCCTTCTGGATTAAAAGCATTATCCGATTGGCTTATGAGACTGCCGGACGGCAGCCTCCTGAAAGAATCACAGCTCACTCCACTAGGGCTGTGGCTTCCACATGGGCCTTCAAGAACGAGGCTTCTGTTGATCAGATATGTAAGGCAGCGACTTGGTCTTCACTGCACACTTTTTCTAAATTTTACAAATTTGATACTTTTGCTTCTTCTGAGGCTATTTTTGGGAGAAAGGTTTTGCAAGCCGTGGTGCCTTCCATTTAGGTGACCTGATTTGCTCCCTCCCTTCATCCGTGTCCTAAAGCTTTGGTATTGGTTCCCACAAGTAAGGATGACGCCGTGGACCGGACACACCTATGTTGGAGAAAACAGAATTTATGTTTACCTGATAAATTACTTTCTCCAACGGTGTGTCCGGTCCACGGCCCGCCCTGGTTTTTTTAATCAGGTCTGATAATTTATTTTCTTTAACTACAGTCACCACGGTAACATATGGTTTCTCCTATGCAAATATTCCTCCTTAACGTCGGTCGAATGACTGGGGTAGGCGGAGCCTAGGAGGGATCATGTGACCAGCTTTGCTGGGCTCTTTGCCATTTCCTGTTGGGGAGGAGAATATCCCACAAGTAAGGATGACGCCGTGGACCGGACACACCGTTGGAGAAAGTAATTTATCAGGTAAACATAAATTCTGTTTTTTTGTGAGTCTCCTTTTCTGATTTTGCATCAGGATAAGGCGGTGCTGCGAACTTCTTTTGAATTTTTTACCTAAGGTTGTGAATTCTAACAACATTAGTAGAGAAATTGTGGTTCCTTCATTATGCCCTAATCCTAAGAATTCTAAGGAGAAATCATTGCATTCTTTGGATGCTGTTAGCGCTTTGTAATATTATGTTGAAGCTATTAAGTCTTTCCGAAAGACTTCTAGTCTATTTGTCATCTTTTCCGGTTCTAGAAAAGACCAGAAAGCTTCTGCCATTTCTTTGGCATCTTGGTTGAAATCTTTATTTCATCATGCCTATGTTGAGTCGGGTAACACTCCGCCTCAAAGGATTACAGCTCATTCTACTAGGTTAGTTTCTACTTCCTGGGCGTTTAAGAATGAAGCTTCGGTTGATCAGATTTGCAAAACAGCAACTTGGTCCTCTTTGCATACTTTTACTAAATTCTACCATTTTGATGTGTTTTCTTCTTCTGAAGCAGTTTTTGGTAGAAACGTACTTCAGGCAGTGGTTTCAGTTTGAATCTTCTGCTTATGTTTTTTCATTAAAAATTTTATTCTGGGTGTGGATTATTTTCAGCAGGAATTGGCTGTCTTTATTTTATCCCTCCCTCTCTAGTGACTCTTGTGTGGAAAGATCCACATCTTGGGTAATCATTATCCCATACGTCACTAGCTCATGGACTCTTGCTAATTACATGATAGAAAACATAATTTATGTAAGAACTTACCTGATAAATTCATTTCTTTCATATTAGCAAGAGTCCATGAGGCCCGCCCTTTTTTGTGGTGGTTTTGATTTTTTTGTATAAAGCACAATTATTCCAATTCCTTATTTTATATGCTTTCGCACTTTTCTCCAACATAGGTGTGTCCGGTCCACGGCGTCATCCTTACTTGTGGGATATTCTCTTCCCCAACAGGAAATGGCAAAGAGCCCAGCAAAGCTGGTCACATGATCCCTCCTAGGCTCCGCCTTCCCCAGTCATTCTCTTTGCCGTTGTACAGGCAACATCTCCACGGAGATGGCTTAGAGTTTTTTGGTGTTTAACTGTAGTTTTTATTATTCAATCAAGAGTTTATTTTAAAATAGTGCTGGTATGTACTATTTACTCTGAAACAGAAAGGTGATGAAGATTTCTGTTTGTAAGAGGAAAATGATTTTAGCAACCGTTACTAAAATCGATGGCTGTTTCCACACAGGACTGTTGAGAGGAATTAACTTCAGTTGGGGGAAACAGTGAGCAGACTTTTGCTGCTTGAGGTATGACACATTTCTAACAAGACGATGTAATGCTGGAAGCTGTCATTTTCCCTATGGGATCCGGTAAGCCATTTTTATTACATAAGAAAAAAAGGGCTTCACAAGGGCTTTTAAGACTGTAGACATTTTCTGGGCTAAAACGATTAATATATAAGCATATTTTAATACTTCATAGCTTTGAGGAATTATTTTATTCTTGGGAATTATGTAAAATAACCGGCAGGCACTGTATTGGACACCTTATTCTCTAGGGGCTTTCCCTAATCATAGGCAGAGCCTCATTTTCGCGCCTCTATTGCGCACTTGTTTTTGGGAAGCATGACATGCAGATGCATGTGTGAGGAGCTCTGATACATAGAAAAGACTTTCTGAAGGCGTCATTTGGTATCGTATTCCCCTTTGGGCTTGGTTGGGTCTCAGCAAAGCAGATACCAGGGACTGTAAAGGGGTTAAATATAAAAACGGCTCCGGTTCCGTTATTTTAAGAGTTAAAGCTTTCAAATTTGGTGTGCAATACTTTTAAGGCTTTAAGACACTGTGGTGAAATTTTGGTGAATTTTGAACAATTCCTTCATACTTTTTCACATTTGCAGTAATAAAGTGTGTTCAGTTTAAAATTTAAAGTGACAGTAACGGTTTTATTTTAAAACGTTTTTTGTACTTTGTTATCAAGTTTATGCCTGTTTAACATGTCTGAACTACCAGATAGACTGTGTTCTGTATGTGGGGAAGCCAAGGTTCCTTCTCATTTAAATAGATGTGATTTATGTGACACAAAATTTAGAGAAAATGATGCCCAAGATGATTCCTCAAGTGAGGGGAGTAAGCATGGTACTGCATCATCCCCTCCTTCGTCTACACCAGTCTTGCCCACACAGGAGGCCCCTAGTACATCTAGTGCGCCAATACTCCTTACTATGCAACAATTAACGGCTGGATAATTCTATCAAAAACATTTTAGCCAAAATGCCCACTTATCAGCGAAAGCGCGACTGCTCTGTTTTAGAAAATACTGAAGAGCATGAGGACGCTGATGATATTGGTTCTGAAGTGCCCCTACACCAATCTGAGGGGGCCGGGGAGGTTTTGTCTGAGGGAGAAATTTCAGATTCAGGGAAAATTTCTCAACAAGCTGAACCTGATGTAATTACATTCAAATTTAAATTGGAACATCTCCGCGCCCTGCTTAAGGAGGTGTTATCTACTCTGGATGATTGTGAGAATTTGGTCATTCCAGAGAAATGATGTAAAATGGACAAGTTCCTAGAGGTCCCGGGGCCCCCCGAAGCTTTTCCTATACCCAAGCGGGTGGCGGACATTGTAAACAAAGAATGGGAAAGGCCCGGCATATCTTTCGTCCCTCCCCCTATATTTAAGAAATTGTTTCCTATGGTCGACCCCAGAAAGGACTTATGGCAGACAGTCCCCAAGGTCGAGGGGGCGGTTTCTACTCTAAACAAACGCACCACTATACCCATAGAAGATAGTTGTGCTTTCAAAGATCCTATGGATAAAAAATTAGAGGGTTTGCTTAAAAAGATGTTTGTTCAGCAAGGTTACCTTCTACAAATCAATTTCCAGTTTCGATGAACTAGAAAAGGCGCTCAATAAAGATTCTTCTTATGAGGAGATTTTGGACAGAATTCATGCTCTCAAATTGGCTAACTCTTTCACCCTAGACGCCACTTTGCAATTGGCTAGATTAGCGGCGAAAAATTCTGGGTTTGCTATTGTGGCGCGCAGAGCGCTTTGGCTAAAATCTTGGTCAGCGGATGCGTCTTCCAAGAACAAATTGCTTAACATTCCTTTCAAGGGGAAAACGCTGTTTGGCCCTGACTTGAAAGAGATTATTTCTGATATCACTGGGGGCAAGGGCCACGCCCTTCCTCAGGATAGGTCTTTCAAGGCCAAAAATAAACCTAATTTTCGTCCCTTTCGCAGAAACGGACCAGCCCCAAGTGCTACGTCCTCTAAGCAAGAGGGTAATACTTCTCAATGCAAGGCTGGAACAAAGGTAAGCAGGCCAAGAAACCTGCCACCAAGACAGCATGAGATGTTGGCCCCTGATCCGGGACCGGATCTGGTGGGGGGCAGACTCTCTCTCTTCGCTCAGGCTTGGGCAAGAGATGTTCTGCATCCTTGGGCGCTAGAAATAGTCTCCCAAGGGTATCTTCTGGAATTCAAGGGGCTTCCCCCGAGGGGGAGGTTCCACAGGTCTCAATTGTCTTCAGACCACATAAAAAAACAGGCATTCTTACATTGTGTAGAAGACCTGTTAAAAATGGGAGTGATTCATCCTGTTCCATTAGGAGAACAAGGGATGGGGTTCTACTCCAATCTGTTCGTAGTTCCCAAAAAAGAGGGAACATTCAGACCAATCTTAGATCTCAAGATCCTAAACAAGTTTCTCAAGGTTCCATCGTTCAAAATGGAAACCATTCGAACAATTCTTCCTTCCATCCAGGAAGGTCAATTCATGACCACGGTGGATTTAAAGGATGCGTATCTACATATTCCTATCCACAAGGAACATCATTGGTTCCTAAGGTTCGCATTTCTGGACAAGCATTACCAGTTTGTGGCACTTCCGTTCGGATTAGCCACTGCTCCAAGAATTTTCACAAAGGTGCTAGGGTCCCTTCTAGCGGTGCTAAGACCAAGGGACATTGCAGTAGTACCTTACTTGGACGACATTCTGATTCAAGCGTCGTCCCTTCCACAAGCAAAGGCTCACACGGACATTGTCCTGGCCTTTCTCAGATCTCACGGGTGGAAAGTGAACGTAGAAAAAAGTTCTCTATCTCCGTCAACAAGGGTTTCCTTCTTGGGAACAATAATAGACTCCTTAGAAATGAGGATTTTTCTGACAGAGGCCAGAAAATCAAAACTTCTAAACTCTTGTCAAATACTTCATTCTGTTCCTCTTCCTTCCATAGCGCAGTGCATGGAAGTAATAGGTTTGATGGTAGCGGCAATGGACATAGTTCCTTTTGCGCGAATTCATCTAAGACCATTACAACTGTGCATGCTCAGTCAGTGGAATGGGGATTATACAGACTTGTCTCCGACGATACAAGTAGATCAGAGGACCAGAGATTCACTCCGTTGGTGGCTGTCCCTGGACAACCTGTCACAGGGGATGAGCTTCCGCAGACCAGAGTGGGTCATTGTCACGACCGACGCCAGTCTGGTGGGCTGGGCGCGGTCTGGGGACCCCTGAAAGCTCAGGGTCTTTGGTCTCGGGAAGAATCTCTTCTCCCGATAAATATTCTGGAACTGAGAGCGATATTCAATGCTCTCAAGGCTTGGCCTCAGCTAGCAAAGGCCAAATTCATACGGTTTCAATCGGACAACATGACGACTGTTGCGTACATCAACCATCAGGGGGGAACAAGGAGTTCCCTGGCGATGGAAGAAGTGACCAAAATCATTCAATGGGCGGAGACTCACTCCTGCCACTTGTCTGCAATCCACATCCCAGGAGTGGAAAATTGGGAAGCGTCAGACATTTCATCCGGGGGAGTGGGAACTCCATCCGGAAATCTTTGCCCAAATTACTCAGTTGTGGGGCATTCCAGACATGGATCTGATGGCCTCTCGTCAGAACTTCAAGGTTCCTTGCTACGGGTCCAGATCCAGGGATCCCAAGGCGACTCTAGTAGATGCACTAGTAGCACCTTGGACCTTCAAACTAGCTTATGTATTCCCGCCGTTTCCTCTCATCCCCAGGCTGGTAGCCAGGATCAATCAGGAGAGGGCATCGGTGATCTTGATAGCTCCTGCGTGGCCACGCAGGACTTGGTATGCAGACCTGGTGAATATGTCATCGGCTCCACCATGGAAGCTACCTTTGAGACGGGACCTTCTTGTTCAAGGTCCGTTCGAACATCCGAATCTGGTCTCACTCCAACTGACTGCTTGGAGATTGAACGCTTGATCTTATCAAAGCGAGGGTTCTCAGATTCTGTCATTGATACTCTTGTTCAGGCCAGAAAGCCTGTAACTAGAAAAATCTACCACAAAATATGGAAAAAATATATCTGTTGGTGTGAATCTAAAGGATTCCCTTGGGACAAGATAAAAATTCCTAAGATTCTATCCTTTCTTCAAGAAGGTTTGGAGAAAGGATTATCTGCAAGTTCCTTGAAGGGACAGATTTCTGCCTTGTCTGTGTTACTTCACAAAGAGCTGGCAGCTGTGCCAGATGTTCAAGCCTTTGTTCAGGCTCTGGTTAGAATCAAGCCTGTTTACAAACCTTTGACTCCTCCTTGGAGTCTCAATTTAGTTCTTTCAGTTCTTCAGGGGGTTCCGTTTGAACCCTTACATTCCGTTGATATTAAGTTATTATCTTGGAAAGTTTTGTTTTTGGTTGCAATTTCTTCTGCTAGAAGAGTTTCAGAATTATCTGCTCTGCAGTGTTCTCCTCCTTATCTGGTGTTCCATGCAGATAAGGTGGTTTTGCGTACTAAACATGGTTTTCTTCCGAAAGTTGTTTCTAACAAAAACATTAACCAGGAGATAGTCGTGCCTTCTTTGTGTCCGAATCCAGTTTCAAAGAAGGAACGTTTGTTGCACAATTTGGACGTAGTTCGTGCTCTAAAATTCTATTTAGATGCTACAAAGGATTTTAGACAAACATCTTCCTTGTTTGTTGTTTATTCTGGTAAAAGGAGAGGTCAAAAAGCAACTTCTACCTCTCTCTCTTTTTGGCTTAAAAGCATCATCAGATTGGCTTACGAGACTGCCGGACGGCAGCCTCCTGAAAGAATCACAGCTCATTCCACTAGGGCTGTGGCTTCCACATGGGCCTTCAAGAACGAGGCTTCTGTTGATCAGATATGTAAGGCAGCGACTTGGTCTTCACTGCACACTTTTACTAAATTTTACAAATTTGATACTTTTGCTTCTTCTGAGGCTATTTTTGGGAGAAAGGTTTTGCAAGCCGTGGTGCCTTCCATCTAGGTGACCTGATTTGCTCCCTCCCTTCATCCGTGTCCTAAAGCTTTGGTATTGGTTCCCACAAGTAAGGATGACGCCGTGGACCGGACACACCTATGTTGGAGAAAACAGAATTTATGTTTACCTGATAAATTACTTTCTCCAACGGTGTGTCCGGTCCACGGCCCGCCCTGGTTTTTTAATCAGCTCTGATAATTTATTTTCTTTAACTACAGTCACCACGGTATCATATGATTTCTCCTATGCAAATATTCCTCCTTTACGTCGGTCGAATGACTGGGGAAGGCGGAGCCTAGGAGGGATCATGTGACCAGCTTTGCTGGGCTCTTTGCCATTTCCTGTTGGGGAAGAGAATATCCCACAAGTAAGGATGACGCCGTGGACCGGACACACCGTTGGAGAAAGTAATTTATCAGGTAAACATAAATTCTGTTTTTTCTTATCACCCCACTTCTTGGCTATTCGTTAAACTGAATTGTGGGTGTGGTGAGGGGTGTATTTATAGGCATTTTAAGGTTTGGGAAACTTTGCCCCTCCTGGTAGGAATGTATATCCCATACGTCACTAGCTCATGGACTCTTGCTAATATGAAAGAAATGAATTTATCAGGTAAGTTCTTACATAAATTATGTTATATATATATATATATATATATATATATATATATATATATATATATATATATATATATATATATATTCTCATTTGATTATCTTGACTACATGAAGATATTATTCCTTTTGCAAGATTTATTTTTATTTAAGCCATACAGGGACTTTAAATGCCAATTTGTCTGGGGGCTCCACATGGGAAACTCCATAGGAGATCATTTAACTTGTGGTTGTTAAAAATTTCAGTTCTTGAAAATGTTTGTGTTTTCAAACCTTCTCCCAGACGGATCGGCTCCTCACCTTGGCAGGAAACCCATATATGGGCATGTATTTTTGAGACTCCATCATGCTAATTTCCACTTCCTTGAAATTGTGAGCATTTCATTAGGCCTTAAATTAAAAGTTTTAGACATTTACGTCTCTATTCACTGTATGGGGTAAGGGATGTTTTAAAGTGACTATCTTGCTCTCAGATGTTCTGTTAATCAAGAAAGGGAAACTTCGTGTTTGATCCCAGATTTATGATATACAAAATAAACATGGCCATTTCTTTTGAAACAATTTCTCTTTCTTTGAAATGACAGTCTGAGATTAACTAGGCCAACTGTCTTCTGATGAGTGAGAGTGGGGGTTTGATTTACATACAGTGATCTTTTGGAGTTTTACAAATCAAGTGAATTATTTTATGTATACAGCCACATCACCATTAAATAATAAGTATACCTGTGTATATCATCTAATAATATTTCAAATACCTTGACAACTACCATTTGCCCTCGCCATAGAAACGCTAGCTAGCAGCATGCGAAATAACCCAGAAATTAAAGGCATCACTGTAGGAATACAGAACACAAGATAGCAATGTATGCTGATGATATTCTGCTAACAATCTCTGACGCAATCCCCTCACTCCAAGCGGCCCTAGCAGAGTTTTCTAGATACGGGGTGGTCTCGAACTTCCTCCTAAACCCCTCAAAGTCTGAGATACTGAATATATCCGAGCCCAACAGCATTTTCACTAGCCTTAGACAACACTGCCCGATCAAAATTGCGTCATCCTCTATCAAATACTTAGGTATCTCTCTCACACCACAGATAAGAGAAACGGTAAATAATAATTATAGGGCAATAAGGGACGAGGTGGTGAGAGACCTCTCCGGCTGGAAAAACAAAACGATATCATGGCTCGGCCGAATCGGCATAGTCAAAATGAATATTCTCCCCAGAGTCCTCTCTGTCCTCCAAGCCATACCGATTTCGACATCAACACATTTACTTCACCAAATACAGATGGAGGCATACATATGGAATGGGATAAAAACCTAGAGTTAACGGCAAAACATTATACCTGCCCAGGGAAGGGGGAGAAGCAGGGGTTCTCCACTTAGATATAAATCGGAGGGCTATAAATCTACAGAGACTAATAGAATGGTGCCATAATTCAAACAGCAAAGCATGGACACAGCTAGATTGCGAGATAATCCATAGAGGGAACGTGGGCGCACTGGCTTGGGTGACGCTCGCCACTACCCACTCCTACGGGAAGTCTTCACAGTGTGAGACAGGATAGTCAGAGTTGAACCCTCCATTTCAACCTGCACTTCACCTCTAACCCCAGTATGAGACCCAGACATCGGACTGAGACTTAGCGTGCCAGAACACACACACACCCACTAACAGACATTATAACGCACACCTTGTACCGAGGGAAAATAAAGCCCCAGTCCGAACTTGTGGAATGGGATAGCCAGACATTCGCCTCGTGGTTTAGCGTGGCACAACTCTCTCCCACTTTTACTCGACACACAGACACAAAAATAACTTTAGCAGGCGAAAAACTCCTTTCAAAACACTATGCGTCTCACAACAGCCCCCTAGACATCTAATCTCTCAACTCTACAGAATACTTCTCATGAAGGGAGATTCGGACCTGCCATCCTATGTACATGCCTGGCACAATGAGCTGGGGCTGGTTATTGAGACAGGTGACTGGCATGCAATATTCAAGAAAAACAAAAAAAACTCTTGTCGACCAGAATTCAGGAGATGCATTACAAATTCTTGAGTCGCTGGTTCCTAACACTGCAGAGGCTTAAAAAAATCTACCCAAACACGAGCGGGGAGTGCTGGAGGGGCTGTGGCGAGGGGGGCACGTTGCTCCATATGTGTTGGACGTCTCCCCATATCAGATCTTTCTGGGACGAGGTGTTGAGGGATATGGGCAGAGTTCTGAGCATCAACATCATACCTAACCCATGTCACCTGCTATATCACGACCTCCCTGGGACAAGCGGAGGGGAAGAACGGCAACTCATGCTCCTGATGCTCAGTGCAGCTAAGGGGCTGATACCTAGGTACTGGAAATCGCAAAAAACTCCAACCCTATCGGAGTGGAGGGCTAGAGTCGGAGATCTGCTCCAACTCGAACAATATCCTTACCGAAAGACAAGGAAAATGACACACAAACTCATGCAACTGGCATGGGAAGGGCATCTAACTTTACTACCGCACGCGGCAGACCACCGGCAGTTAATCCCAAAGATACTAACTAGAGGTCCGGTAGCCACTAACCCTCCCCCCACCCTTCCCCCATTTTTTTTCTCCCTCTTTCTCCTCCCCCTTTTCCCTCTTCTTATTCCCTTACTCTAACCCCCTCATTTGAACACTCAATGCCAATTACTGTAAAATTCAGTAAAACAAGCTCAGATTTGAGGGATTTAGTTCCTCACATTGATGTTAAATCGCTGGACACTTAATATGATGCATCTATTAAGAAGCATCTATTAAGAACATCGACTAGGCATGTCGGCAAGTTTATTGTTAGACCTGACATTGATTGTTGATTATAACATTTGCCTTGGTTGTATTGTATAATTTTCAAACAAAGCTCGTTTAACAAAAAAAAAACCTAAAACATACTTTATTTTGGGGCACTTTTGGAAAATTAACTGGAGATCTGATTTAATTTTTGGAGCGCTAATTGCTACAGCGAGCTTGCAGTAGCAAAAAAACAACCACTTGTAATGGCTAGTTATTTATTGCACGCCTGTAAGTGGGCGAATTTGCCTGTTTACGGGCGCGCAATAAATTCTGTTTCTGGGGTAAATATCAATTGATTGATTTTTTTTTTTTTTTTTTTTGTTTGTTTAAAGACACGATGAGTCTACGGATTTCATCCTTGTGGGATTATGTCTCCTGGTCAGCAGGAGGAGGCAAAGAGCACCACAACAGAGCTGTATATATAGCTCCTCCCTTCCCTCCCACTCCAGTCATTCTCTTTGCCTGTGTTAGTGATAGGAAGAGGTAAAGTGAAGTGTTTAGATTCTTCAATCAAGAGTTTATTATTTTTAAAATGGTACCAGTGAGTGCTATGTTATTATAGGGTGTAGCCGTATTCCTTGTCAGCCTCTAGAGTAGAGCTACTGGTGGCTTTAAAGCAATGGGAGCTGGTGGGACATAATTCTCACTGCCCCTCCCATATTGTGTTGCTGCCCTTTTCAAAGATGGCCTTAGAAGATACTAAGGCTCTGTCTGTCTCCACAGAGCTATAGGAGGGAGAAGACCTCTTGATCCTGTGGGACCTATCATGCTGTCGGTCAGCATCGAGGTAATTGCAGTGTCTTATTTTTCTGGGCCACATAGTATCTCAGAAATGACTGTGCACTTGTTAATCCCACACTCGTCTGTTGGGAAACATGGGCTCTCTGGGAAGGACTTTTCCTATTGAACAGCTTGTGGGGTTTTCATATGGCCATGACAACCGACACTATTATTTCAGTTATAACTGGGACTGTAATTTATTGGTGGACATGGGCTCTTACAGTGAGGGCTCACCTAACGGTCACTGTGTACTGGGGGCAGACGCTGGGGGTATGTTTTACCGGAGCTTTGAAAAGAGGCTCCGGTTCATGGCTGTGTGTTTTGGGTGAACTGACGTCGATTAAGGCTTTTCTTATGCAACCTTAGTCGGATGGCTTACGCGACACCCACGAAGGGCGGGGCTTACTTTGGTGTGCTTGGGACTGTGAAACCACGCAGTGATTAGTACTCCGGAGTCCCGACTGTCAGTAAGGTTCATTGCATGTCAGGAGTGGCGCCACGACTGCATGGTTGCAAACTAAGCAGGCAGTCTTTGGCGTTCTGAGATACAATCTGGAGTTTTGACTAAGAGTGGTCGGTGGACCGTGGGGGCGGGTAGGCGCCTCAGCAGAGCTATTGAGACGAAGAGGTTTTTTTTTTCTTTTGTTAAAAACGCATTATATAGAAATAGTCTAGCTTAAAGCACAGTATCTTGTCATTTTCAAATGTATTGACAAGTATTTAATTAGTGCTTATACTCATTGTGTGTATTGACCATAAATTGAGGTTCTATACAATTTAAAGGAGCCAAGACCAATATTTTCTTGCTTTTTGCTATCATGGATTCGGATGATATCCAGAATGTTACATGTTCCATGTGTTTGAATGCCAATGTGGAACCTCCTGTTCCTTTTTGTCCCTCATGCATTAAGAGGGCTTTACACTATAGAGAACAAATTTTTTTTTTATAAAACTTTGCCCAAGGCGGATACTTCTCAGGAGTCTACAGATGAGATGCATAGTATGCCGCAGCTTTCTTCCCAAGCGTCACAGCCCTTAACGCCCGCTCAAGCGGTGCCATGTATTTCACCAGTTTCTGCAGCAATCACGTTAAAGGACATAGCTGCAGTTATGTCCTCTACACTTTCTGATGCGTTATCTGCCTTTCCCATATCGCAAGGCAAAGCGTACAAGAAGGGACAACTACGTTATCAATGCAGCCTCTGATACTATGATGGCGATCGCGGACGTACCCTCCCAGGGTTCTGAGTTGGAGGGTACTGAGGTCCTGTCCGAAGGTGAACTTTCTGACTCAGGAAGTGCCTTACCCCTGACTGATTCTGAAGTGGTTTCTTTCAGGTTTAAGCTTGAACACCTCTGCCTATTACTGAGGGAGGTGTTGGTGACTTTGGATGATTGTGACTCAATAGTGGTTCCTCCAGAGATATTGAGTAAGTTGGACAGATACTTGGAAGTTCCTTCTTACTCTGTTTTTCCAGTTCCAAAGAGGACTTCAGAAATTATGGCGAAGGAATGGGAGAGACCAGGTATTCCTTTCTCTCCTTCTCTCGTTTTTAAAAAGATGTACGCTATAGCCGACGCTGTTAGGGACTCTTGGCAGATGGTTCCTAAGATAGTCGGAGCCATTTCTACCCTGGCCAAACGGACTACTATTCCTATTGAGGATAGTTGTGCTTTCAAAGACCCTATGGATAAGAAGTTAGAGGGTCTCCTTATGAAGATTTACGTTCACCAGGGATTCCTATTACAACCAGCGGCTTGTATTGTTAGGGTTACCAGTGCGGCTGCTTATTGGTTTGATGCTCTGGAAGAGTCTCTTAAGACTGAGACTCCTTTGGAAGAGATACAGGATCGGATTAAAGCTCTTAAATTAGCTAAATTGTTTATTATGGATGCTTCTCTGCAGATTACTAAATTGGCAGCTGAGTTCGGGCTTTTCCATCTTAGCACGCAGAGCCTTATGGTTGAAGTCTTGGTCTGCGGATGTGTCATCCAAGTCTAAACTTTTGGCTATTCCTTACAAGGGGAAGACCCTGTTCGGACCTGACTTGAAGGAAATTATTTCTGATATCACGGGAGGCAAGGGTCATCTCCTCCCTCAGTATAAAAAATCCACACAGAGAGGTCGACAGAGTAATTTTCGTTCCTTTCGAAATTTCAAGGGAATCCCCCCTTCATCTTCCTCTAAACAGGAAGGGAACTATTCACAAACCAAGTCCACTTGGAGACCCAACCAGTCTTGGAACAAGGGTAAACAATCAAAGAAGCCTGCTGCTGCTTCCAAATCAGCATGAAGGGTTGGCCCCCGATCCGGGACCGGATCTAGTAGGGGCAGACTTTCATTCTTCATCCAGGCTTGGATAAGAGATGTTCAGGATCCCTGGGCAATAGAAATAGTGTCTCAGGGATACAAATTGGAGTTCAGAAATTCTTCCCCCAGAGGAAGGTTTCTTCTTTCACGATTATCTGCAGACCAGATAAAGAGAGGAGTTCTTACGTTGTGTAGGAGACTTCTCCATGGGAGTAATGTGTCCCGTTCAATACATTACCAGGGACAGGGGTTTTATTAAAATCTGTTTGTAGTTCCCAAAAAAGAGGGAACGTTCAGACCTATTTTAGACCTCAAAAGTCTAAACAAGTTTCTCAGAATTCCATCCTTCAATATGGAAACTATTCGTACCATTCTTCAGTTGATCCAAGAGGGTCAATTTATGACGACAGTGGATCTAAAGGATGCATATCTTCATGTTCCTATGCACATAGATCATCACAAGTTTCTGAGGTTTGCCTTTCTGGACAAACATTTTCAGTTTGTGGCTCTCCCTTTCGGTCTGGCCACGGTGCCCAGAATTTTCACAAAGGTTCTGGGGTCTCTACTGGCGGTTCTAAGACAGCGGGGCATTGCAGTGGCGCCTTATCTGGACGATATTCTGATCCAGACGTCATCTTATCAACTATCTAAGTCCCATACCGACATTGTGCTATCCTTCCTGGGAAATCACGGGTGGAAGGTAAATCTGGGAAAGAGTTTAATACCACAGACATGGGTACCCTTCTTGGGAACTCTAATCGACTCTCTATCCATGAAAATTTTTCTGACGGAGGTCAGAAGGTTAAAGCTTCTGAATATATGTCGAGCTATTCAGTCCAATCCTCAGCCGTCAGTGGCTCAGTGCATGGAGGTAATTGGATTGATGGTAGCGGCAATGGACATCGTTCCGTTTGCTCGGTTTCACCTCAGGCCTCTGCAACGGAGATTATACAGATTTGTCTCCTCAAATAACCCTAGATCAGGATACGAGGGACTCTCTTCTGTGGTGGTTGTCTCTGGATCATCTATCCCAGGGGACATGCTTTCGCAGACCTTCATGGGTGATTGTGACAATGGATGCCAGCCTTTTGGGATGGGGAGCAGTCTGGGGCTCTTTAAGGGCTCAAGGAGTATGTACTCGGGCAGAGTCTCTCCTTCCCATCAACATTCTAGAACTGAGGGCGATATTCAATGCACTTCTGGCCTGGCCTCAGTTGGCCTCGGCCCAATCCATCAGATTCCAATCGGACAACATAACGACAGTGGCTTACATCAGTCATCAGGGAGGAACAACTTAGCGATGACCGAGGTAGCCAAAATAATTCAGTGGGCGGAGACTCACTCTTGCCATCTGTTGGTGATCTACATCCCAGGCGTGGAAAACTGGGAAGCGGATTTTCTGAGCAGGCAGACCTTTCATCTGGGAGAATGGGAACTTCATCCGGAAATATTTCCCAACCTGATTCTCAGATTGGGTAGGCCGTAGTTGGATCTTATGGCGTCTCGTCAGAATGCCAAGCTTCCTAGTTACGGGTCCAGGGACCCCCAGGCTGAGCTGATAGATGCTTTGGCAGTTCCTTGGTCTTTCAGCCTAGCATATGTATTCCCCCCGTTTGCTTTCCTTCCCCGGGTGATTGCTCGAATCAAACAGGAGAGGGCATCAGTGATCCTCATCGCTCCTGCGTGGCCTCGCAGGATTTGGTATGCCGATCTGGTGGACATGTCATCTCTGCCACCGTGGAAGCTTCCATTGAGGAAGGACCTTCTAATTCAGGGTCCCTTCCATCACCGAATCTAGTTTCTCTGCAACTGACTGCTTGGAGATTGAACGCTTAATTTTATCCAAGCAAGGTTTTTCTGATTCGGTCATAGATACTTTGATTCAGGCACGTAAGCCTGTGCTAGGAAGATTTACCATAAGATATGGCGCAAATATCTTTATTGGTGTGAGTCCAAGGGCTACTCATGGAGTAGGGTTCGGGTTCCTAGGATTTTGTCTTTTCTCCAAGAAGGATTTGAGAGGGGGTTATCAGCGAGTTCCCTAAAGGGCCAGATCTCTGCTCTATCTATTTTGTTGCATAAGCGTTTGGCAGATCTTTTTGTCAGGCTCTGACTAGACTCAGGCCTGTGTTTAGACCAATTGCTCCTCCTTTGAGTTTGAATTTAGTTCTTAAAGTTCTTCAGGGGGTTCTGTTTGAACCTATGCATTCCATAGATATTAAGTTATTGTCTTGGAAAGTTTTATTTCTAGTTGCTATCTCTTCTGCTCGAAGAGTATCTGAGCTTTCGGCATTACAATATAATTCCCCTTACCTTATTTTTCATGCGGATAAGGTGGTGTTGCATACTAAGCTTGGTTTTCTTCCTAAAGTTGTTTCAGACAAGAACATTAATCAGGAGATTGTTGTTCCTCCTTTGTGTCCTAATCCTTCTCAGAAGGAACGTCTGTTACACAATTTGGACGTAGTCCGTGCATTGAAATTTTACTTACAGGTGACTAAAGATTTTAGTCAATCGTCTTCTTTATTTGTTTTTTCGAGATTAGGGGTCAGAAAGCTATGGCTACCTCTTTCCTTTTGGCTGAAGAGTATCATCCGCTTTGCATTTGAGACTGCTGGACAGCTGCCTCCTGAAAAGATTACGGTTCATTGGCTGAAGAGTATCATCCGCTTTGCATTTGAGACTGCTGGACAGCTGCCTCCTGAAAAGATTACGGTTCATTCCACTAGGGCTGTTGCTTCCTCATGGGCATTCAAAAATGATGCATCTGTTGAGCAGATTTGCAAGGCTGCAACTTGGTCTTCTCTTCACACTTTTTCTAAATTTTACAAATTTTATACTTTTGCCTCGGCTGGGGCTGTTTTTGGGAGAAAGGTTCTTCAAGCAGTGGTGCCTTCCGTTTAGGTTCCCTGTCTTGTCCCTCCTTTTTTCATCCGTGTACTATAGCTTTGGTATTGTATCCCACAAGTAAGGATGAAATCCATGGACTCATCGTGTCTTTAAAAAGAAAAGAAAATGTATGCTTACCTGATAAATGTGTTTCTTTTTAGACACAATCAGTCCACGGCCCGCCCTGTTATTTGAGACAGGTTTTTATTTTTGGTTAACCTTCAGTCACCTCTGCACCTTAGCTTTTCCTTTCTCTTCCTAACTTCGGTCTAATGACTGGAGTGGGAGGGAAGGGAGGAGTTATATATACAGCTCTGCTGTGGTGCTCTTTGCTTCCTCCTGCTGACCAGGAGGCGTAATCCCACAAGTATGGATGAAATCCGTGGACTCATCGTGTCTAAAAAGAAACAAATTTATCAGGTAAGCATACATTTTCTTTTTCCTGCAAGGAATTTTTGTAATTCCTTTGTATTCACTCGAGTAACTTGTATATATTTTCTATTTTAGCTTCATCTCGAATTAGTGATGCTCACTTGGCAGACACAATGATTGGTAAAGCTGTTGAACACATGTTTGAAACAGAAGATGGTTCTAAGGATGAGTGGAGAGGAATGGTCTTAGCAAGAGCTCCCATAATGAACACATGGTTTTATATAACCTACGAGAAGGACCCCGTTTTATATATGTATCAGCTATTAGATGACTACAAAGAAGGAGATCTCCGCATCATGCCAGACTCTAGTAAGTAGTAGTAGTAAAACGTCTTTTTTAGATCTTTAAAGGGACATGAAACCCAATTTTTTTTTCCTTAGCCAGATCGAGCTTGCAATTTTAAAAAAAACTTTCTAATTTACTTCTATTATCTAATTTGGTTTATTCTCTTGGTATCCTTTGTAAAGAGGCAGCAATGCACTACTAACACAGGTGAGCCAGTCACAAGGGGCATATATGTGCGGCCACCAATCAGCAGCTAGCTCTTTAGTGCACTACTGCTCCTGAGCCTACCTAGGTATACTTTTCAACAAAGGTACTAAGAAAAAAAAGATAGATATACAAGTAAAATGGAAATGTGTTAAAAATTGTATGCTCTTTCTGAATCGTATAAGAAAAATGTTTGTGTTTTGTATCCTGTTTAATTTATTTAAGTGTGTTTCTTATATTTGTCGCCACAACCATATAAGAATTCAGTTTGCCTTCTGTTCATTGCTCCCATTCTGTAAAACTTATGCCAGTTATGAAAATGAATGGCTAGAAGATCACAAATATCTTCAAGGGGATACCAAAGCAAAAGTTGAAATCAGGAAGGCACCCACAATTCCCAAAAGTTTTTTTTTTTACAGTCTCACAAGGTTGTCTATTTTAGTATATTTTCCGGCTCTCTGAAGAGATTGCATTAAAGTTTACCGTCACAATGTCCCCACTGAACATACATCAAAAAGCTCACAGAGAAAAAAAATAATGCTCTCTCATTTGGTTCTTAATTGGGAATTGGCTTGTCCTTCCGACTATAAAGTGATCTCCTGATGCTTGAAATATTAATTTTCCATTCTTCTTTTATGGTTGATTCTGTTGGCTACACTCCCACACATTCCCACACAAAAGTTCCTTTTTACCAAATAATATTCTGCTCCCTTACTTTGTTCCTGATTGACATGCACAATGAAAATGAAGCCACATTCCTTCTCTGTTAAATAGGTAACCTGGGAACAGGAAGTGTTAGGGATTAGTATAAAGCAGACTGCTTCCTATTTATTTACTTGCAAAAGAAAAATAAATATTTATGCTGGAAGAAAAGCTTTTATTTACTACCCTTGCCTGTGATGGCTAAGCCTATCTGCCCAGGTGGACATGAAGGGGTTAATAGCACTCAGCCTCTGGTTCCCTTACACCTTTACCTCTACAAGGATCTAAAGGGACACCAATTAAACCCAAATCCTGCCTACATCACCCAGATTAACAATACTGCCACTACCAAAAGTTTTGAATGTTTTGAATAAACTTACGACTAACAATTGGGTAATGTGACTTTAACCCCTTAGTGACCAGAGCACTTTTCCATTTTCTGTCCGTTTGGGACCAAGGCTATTTTTACATTTTTGCGGTGTTTGTGTTTAGCTGTAATTTTCTTCTTACTCATTTACTGTACCCACACATATTATATACCGTTTTTCTCGCCATTAAATGGACTTTCTAAAGATACCATTATTTTTATCATATCTTATAAATTACTATAAAAAAAATGATAAAATATGAGGAAAAATGGAAAGAAACACACTTTTTCTAACTTTGACCCCCA
This sequence comes from Bombina bombina, assembly GCF_027579735.1. NCBI lineage: Eukaryota > Metazoa > Chordata > Amphibia > Anura > Bombinatoridae > Bombina > Bombina bombina. The sequence goes on from NC_069500.1 coordinate 543,477,536, forward strand.
AAATCTGTTACATATCTAAAACCACCAAAAAACACCCATGCTAAATAGTTTCTAAATTTTGTCCTGAGTTTAGAAATACCCAATGTTTACATGTTCTTTGCTTTTTTTGCAAGTTATAGGGCCATAAATACAAGTAGCACTTTGCTATTTCCAAACCATTTTTTTCCAAAATTAGCGCTAGTTACATTAGAACACTGATATCTTTCAGGAATCCCTGAATATCCCTTGACATGTATATATTTTTTTTTAGTAGACATCCCAAAGTATTGATCTAGGCCAATTTTGGTATATTTCATACCACCATTTCACCGCCAAATGCGATCAAATACAAAAAATTGTTCACTTTTTCACAAATTTTTTCACAAACTTTCGATTTCTCACTGAAATTATTTACAAACAACTTGTGCAATTATGGCATAAATGGTTGTAAATTCTTCTCTGGGATCCCCTTTGTTCAGAAATAGCACACATATATGGCTTTGGCGTTGCTTTTTGGTAATTAGAAGGCCGCTAAATGCCACTGCGCACCACAAGTGTATCATGCCCAGCAGTTAAGGGGTTAATTAGGGAGCTTGTAGGGTTAATTTTAGCTTTAGTGTAGTGTAGTAGACAACCCCAAGTATTGATCTAGGCACATTTTGGTATATTTCATGCCACCATTTCACCGCCAAATGCGATCAAATTAAAAAAAACGTAAAATTTTTCACAATTTTAGGTTTCTCACTGAAATCATTTACAAACAGCTTGTGCAATTATGGCACAAATGGTTGTAAATGCTTGTCTGGGATCCCCTTTGTTCAGAAATAGCAGACATATATGACTTTGGCGTTGCTTTCTGGTAATTAGAAGGCCACTAAATCCTGTTGCGCCTCACACGTGTATTATGGCTAGCAGTGAAAGGGTTAATTAGGGAGTTTGTAGTGAGCTTGCAGGGTTAATTTTAGCTTTAGTGTAGAGATCAGCCTCGCATCTGACACATCCCACCCCCTGATCCCTCCCAAACAGCTCCCTTCCCTCCCCCACCCCACAATTGTCCCCGCCATCTTAAGTACTGGCAGAAAGTCTGCCAGTACTAAAATAAAAGGGTTTTAAAAAAAAAATGAAATTTTTTTTTTTAGCATATTTACATATGCTACTGTGTAGGATCCCCCCCTTAGCCCCCAACCTCCCTGATCCCCCCCAAAACCGCTCTCTAACCCTCCCCTCTGCCTTATTGGGGGCCATCTTGGGTACTGGCAGCTGTCTGCCAGTACCCAGTTTACAATAAAAAGTGCTTTTTTTTTGTTTGTTTGTTTTTTTTTCTGTAGTGTAGCTTCCCCCCCCCCCACCCCCCACAGACAAACCCCCACCACCTTGCTGATTGTTTTAATTTTCAATTTTTTTATATTTTTTATTTCCACATTTTCTGCAGTGTAGCGGTTCCCACCTGCTCCCTCCCCGTGCACGCGCCCGCCCCCACCCTCCCGTGCACGCCCGCGCCCCCAGCCACCCCCGCCCACGATCCCGCCCCCCTTCACATCCACAGGGCCATCGATGGCCGCCACCCGCCTCCCGGTCCGGCTCCCACCCACCAACACAGGGAGCAACCGATCTCCGGTGCAGAGAGGGCCACAGAGTGGCTCTCTCTGCACCGGATGACTTAAAAAGGTTATTGCAGGATGCCTCCATATCGAGGCATCACTGCAATAACCGGAAAGCAGCTGGAAGCGAGCAGGATCGCTTCCAGCTGCTTTCCACACTGAGGACGTGCAGGGTACGTTCTCAGGCATTAACTGCCTTTTTTCTGAGGACGTACCCTGCACGTCCTCAGTCGTTAAGGGGTTAACCTTATCTTTACAGAGTGTAAATTCAGATATTAGAGCCCAAAGACAGACTTAGATTATTTATATGTTTAATTACAACAAAAAGAGGTTACACAAATTGCATAAACAGATAAAATAAAGAACAAAAATAAATGCACAGATAGTTCTTTAAAATAAAATGGGACATCAATTAAACACAATACCTACATTTTGCACATATTACCAAGTTTCCAATATGTATGTGGGAACTCACTTTAGATGTTTTTTCATTCTGTCCACAGGCAAGTTCTGATATAATCTTCCTTTTACATTCAATTATATCCCTGAATCTTCATTTGTCTTGTCACAAACCACCCTCTTTGTAAAATACGACCACCTATCCACCCCTTGCAACTCCTTAACCCACAGTACCAAGTGATGGCAGGAGGTGGGGGGGAGGGGAAGGGGGTCTTTAGATCAATGCATTATTTAACAAACAGATGTTACCAACAGATCATTTCAGATTAACCCTGCATGCTGAGACACCATAGCACCTCTGCTCGGTAGCTATTTCAGGTATTAACTACTCCTCATAAGTGTATTATGACATTGCCAAACAGTTAAAACTTAAACCTGCTGAAAGGAGGGTAATATACATAGAAGGGAGCAGCCCCTAGACCTTTGGCTACAAGAAGTGCCTGACTCTTAAATCTAATTTGCTTACTTAGTATGAAGGAATTTTTTAGATAATTAGCTGCCTCATAGAATGGAGTGGGGAAAAAATATATTATATTGATGATGATTTATTTTCTGTTCTGTTTAATTGCTTTGACAGATGTTTGAATTCTATTGTGACCCAAGTAATGGAAAGTATCTCCAATTTATTTTTCTTGGGTGAAGTTACTCTTTGAATATTAACTATTGTTTTTGTTCTTTCGCCTATTTATGGGGATTGATCTGGCAAAAAGAGAGGTGGACCTTTAGAGTACTAGGGGGAAAAAAAATGAAAATATCTTTCTAGGAATGCTTATATGGGGTTAAGCCAAAAAAGGAAATGTATAGCATGTAAAATGTATTTCTTAGTTTCACTAATTCATAGGCTTTTTAATTCTGAGTAGTGACCTGATTTGGTAGGTATCCACAAAAACCACGTAAAGTGGTTAGAATTCACAAGTTCATTACTTCTGGGATACAACTCCTGGCCACTAGGAGGCAAAGATTCCCAAAAGCTCAGTAAATATTTCTATCCCTCCCACCTAACTGATTAGCCAGTCGAGGGGTCCTCAGATTGAGTTGAGGCCTGTTTTTTTTTTCCCCCCTCAAAGAGCTGCTACCGAAAGAAAAAGGGAAGACTGGAGTATGGGGTTTTATGTACGTAAAAGGGAGTGGGTCCAGTTTCAGGTAAGTACTTTAAATAAATATAAAGTTGTACCCTCATAGCCCATAGGCTTATTAGTAGGTACAGTATATACGGTACATCATAGCCAGGGGACAATTAATCAATCAGTATTTACACCACTTTACATATTTAGTACTTGTTAACTTGTGTATGAGGGGGGCATGTCAGCACTATGGGGAACTTTATTGTATGTACACAGCACTGTAGAGATTTTTAATTCAATTTTGTTATGGTGCTCTGTCTTGGTAGCGTGCCTCAAACTTTTCAGAAATTTGCATATGAGCCTCCTAGGTTTAGCTTTCAACTAAGAATACCAAGCGAACAAAGCAAAATTTATAATAAAAGTAAATTGGAAAGTTGTTTGAAATTGCATGCCCTATCTGAATCAAGGTGACCCTTCATGTGTAGCAACAGTAAGTGGAGGTTACGGCACGTTTCCGTATATTTAAATCCTGATGGCGATGGCACATCTGCAGCTTCCAGATGTCTGCTTAAGATTTTTAGTGTCCAGTCAACCCGGGCCCCACAGGCATGGGGTGGCCCGTTCAGCTCTCCGGGGGAGCAACTGTTTCTGAGGCTCCGGTGGAAGTGTGCTGTGCTTTTCGTTATAGACTGGCACGCCTTCAGGTTATGTTACGGCACGTTTTGGCGTTGTTGGACGATCCCATCCTTAATGGATATAGGCGTTCGCAGTCTTCGAATAGCTCACAGAATTAAATATATGGGGATGAAGTAATCTTCTTATAGTCTGGTTGAGTATCCTTTCCAATCTGAGCTTGGGTGAGCAGGGTTCCGTTAGGCTAGTCCTGCAAGTGTGTGTTCCATTTAGGGCGAAAACCTACGGGTTGCCTTTTCTTTTATTTCATCCGTTTAGGATGACACTTATTTGTTTTTAAAAGCTCATGTTTGGTTTACTACTCCTTCAGGAGTTTTCCTTCTGGAATCGATACTCGCGATTTCTTGATCGCACTGTTTACTTCTACGGAAGTTGTTCTGGGGACACGTTTAGTCCTATGTGTTGTCTGTCGTTTCTTCCTCCCTGGGGTGAATATTGCGGCCTTGACAGTAAAGGCTATGGTTCAGACTGGTTCTGATTGGGTTCAGCTACTTCTGTCTTGCGGCCTCTTTCAGACACGTGGCGCCTGTTCTGCCTGGCTGGTCCGGTTAGGGTGCTGAGTGATTGCTTTATTTTATTTTTTCTTAGCTTGTTTTTACAAGTGTCAGCTAAGCATTCTGAGGGGACCTGAGGGTCCGTGGGGCATAAGGGACTGGTTCAGTCCTCAGCTGCCTTTGAGCTGGTCGTTTGGGACTTGGTGGAGTTCTAGTGCGTCACACTCTGTTAGTTTCGATATCATTGGGATTTGAGTGTTTCCTTCCCCGCGTGGGTTGAAGATGGAGGTTCTTAGGGCCTCATTGCTGCCCTTTTGGGTGGTTTTGTCCTATTGGATTGTACTTTTGGACTTGTTACTTTTTGAGGACTCTACCTTCGGGTCGGGATCTCTGGACTTTGTCCGTTTCTCCGTGGAGGTTGACCTTGTGGTCTTTTCCTACTATGAGGGTTAGTCGTCCCTTATTAGAAATTATAGGCTATGTAGTCTCCTTATCCTGGCTCTGTCTAGGGGCTGTTTCCGGGGTTTGGGATGCTATGCATTCTTTTTCCTTGGAGGTTGTCCTCTGGTTTTGTACGCTGAGGAGATTACCGAGATTAGCCTTTGTTACCTTGCTCTTCGGGTGACTTTGTCCCCGACGTTCCCCCTTGGTCCTGGTAGTTTGGAGTAGGCCTATGGGGCTTAGATTCTTAGCGGCTCTGTCGTGCCCTAGCTCCTTTGGGGGTGTTCTATTTCCTTTGGGTTGGGATTTATGTTAGACCCGTTTTACGGGTTATTCTTATCCCTTGTGTAGTCTGTTTTCATTCGGACGGGGTATGGTGTTCCCTGGGGTATTGTTTGTTTATTTAAACAATTCTGGGGCTCGGGACTTGTTTGTCTGGATTTTTCTGGGCCTAAGCCAGCTGGTTTGATTGGTGGTTAGCCCCATGGTTTCGCTAGCTGAATCTCGCTGTGGTGCAGGTACTTTCTCTTCATGGCCTTATCTGGTATTTTTCTGGATTATATGCTCCTGTGGCTGGTTTGGGAGCTCCGGGGAACATAGGCTATAACTTATGGTCTCGCTAGTTTTGCTGCTAGCAGCATGGCCAGGAGTGCTGTGTCCTTTGGCTCCTCATGGCCGGCCTTGTTCTTAACGGTATGTACTTCCCTTTTTGGAGAGTTTCCTTTTCGTATCATCAGTGGCGCCTGGATGGTTTTCATTCAGCTCAAATTGGAGCTTTGGCTTTGTTAGTGTGTGCCCTGTTTATTTGACTGTGCCCTTCATTTGGGGGTGGGGGGTCGTTTTGCCTTAAAGATGTGGGGGTTTCCTCTCTCTCTCTGGAGGGTGGTAGTTCTGCCCTGTGTGCAGATAGTTGGAACAGGTAGTTTATCCTGTAAAGAGAGCGGTTTGCTTTCTGGGGTTGTTCTGTTCAGTCTGTGGTTGCAGTCTCCATGTTAGACCATAGGGCTCTTCTGCCCTTTTAGGCCTCTTTATGAGGTTCTCCTTGGGAGTACCTGTTGTGGGTGCTGTATTGAGACTAATATATAGTGTTGGGCTAGATTCATATGGCTTTTCTGCCTTGTTTCGGCCCATCTCTATGGGGTCCTCTTTGGGGGTACCTGTTTGTGGGTACTTTTGGATGGCACCCAAGCTCTGTTGGGGTGACTGTGGCTGTCCCATTACGCCCTTTTTCTCTTGTTAAGTGTGTTCAGTCCACGGGTCATCCATTACTTATGGGATATATTCTCCTTCCCAACAGGAAGTTGCAAGAGGATCACCCAAGCAGAGCTGCTATATAGCTCCTCCCCTCACATGTCATATCCAGTCATTCTCTTGCAACCCTCAACAAAGGAGGTGGTCGCGAGAGGAGCTGGAGTTTTTACTTTACTATTAACTATTCTTCAATCAAAAGTTTGTTATTTTAAATGGCACCGGAGTGTGCTGTTTTTCTATCTCAGGCAGTATTTGGAAGAAGAAACTGCCTGCGTTTTTTATCTATGATCTTAGCAGGCGTAACTAAGATCCACTGGCTGTTCTCGACATTCTGAGGAGTGGGGTAACTTCAGACTGGGAATAGCATGCGGGGTCCTCCGCAAATGAGGTATGTGCGGTACTTTATTTTCTGGGAATGGAATTGACTAAGAAAATACTGCTGTTACCGTATGATGTAAGTACAGCCTTAAATGCAGTAGTAGCAACTGGTATCAGGCTGATAAATGTATGCGCAGTCGAGTTATATTCTAGGGACTAGAATTTGACTGAGAAAATACTGTTAACACTGAAATAATACTTAAGCCTTCTCTGCAGTGGTAGCGACTGGTAGCAGGCTTAGTGATAGCTTTGCATGACATTGAAAAATGTTGTTTTTTAATAAAACGTTTACTGGCATGTTATTCGTTTTTTTTGTGAGGTACTTTGGTGATAAATCGCTTTGGGCATGATTTTTTTTACATGGCTAACATATTTTTCTGCATGGAAACCGTTATATCAGGGCTCCCACTGTTGTGATTGGAGTGGGAGGGCCCTTGTTTTAGCGCCTTGTTGCGCAGTTAAAATTATTACACAGTCTTTCTGCTTCTTCCTCCTTGATCCAGGACGTCTCTAGAGAGCTCAGGGGTCTGCAAATTTCATTTGTGAGGGAGGTAATCAGTCACAGCAGATCTGTGACAGTGTGCTGACTGTGATTAAAAGCGTTAAATCTTAATTGATATCTGTTTTATCCGTTTTGGGTATCGAGGGGTTAATCATCCTTTTGCTAATGGGTGCAATCCTCTGCTAATAGTACACTTCTTGTTAAGAATTGTTTAATTATATCTGTATTTTTGAAGCGCTGCAGCGTTTTTTATATTCCTGTAAAACTTATTGAAAGTGATTTCCAAGCTTGTTATTTTCATTGCAAAGTCTGTTTTAAACATGTCTGATTCAGAGGAAACTGTTTGTTCATCATGTTCAAAAGCCAATGTGGAGCCCAATAGAACGGTGTACCAATTGTATTGATATTGCTTTGAATAAAATTCAATCTGTACCGATAAAGAAGCTATCACCAGACAACGAGGGGGAAGTTATGCCGCCTAACTCTCCTCACGTGTCAATACCTGCGTCTCCCGCTCGGGAGATGCGTAGGATTGAGACACCTAGTACATCTAGCCCTTACAAATCACTTTACATGATATGGCTTATGTTATGAAAGAAGTATTATATAATATGCCCGAATTAAGGGGCAAACGCGATAGCTCTGGGTTAAGGACAGAGCGCGCTGATGACACGAGAGCCATGTCTGATACTGCGTCACAACTTGCAGAACATGAGGACGGTGAGCTTCATTCTGTCGGTGACGGTTCTGATTCGGGGAGACCGGATTCAGAAATGTCAAATTTTATATTTAGGCTTGAGAACCTCCGTGTGTTACTAGGGGAGGTATTAGCGGCTCTGATTGATTGCGACACGGTGGCAATTCCAGAGAAATTGTGTAGGTTGGATAGATGCTATGCGGTACCGGTGTGTACTGACGTTTTTCCTATACCAAAAAGACTTACAGAAATTATCAGTAAGGAGTGGGATAGACCCAATGTGCCTTTTTCCCCTCCCCCGATATTTAGAAAAATGTTCCCTATAGACGCCACCACACGAGACTTATGGCAGACGGTCCCTAAGGTGGAGGGAGCAGTTTCTACGTTAGCCAAGCGTACCACTATCCCGGTGGAGGATAGCTGTGCTTTCTCAGATCCAATGGATAAAAAATTAGAGGGTTATCTTAAGAAAATGTTTGTTCAACAGGGTTTTATATTGCAGCCTCTTGCATGCATTGCGCCTGTCACGGCTGCAGCGGCATTCTGGTTTGAGTCTCTGGAAGAGGCGATTCGCACAGAGCCGTTGGATGAGGCCTTGAGCAAAGTTAGAACCCTTAAGCAAGCTAATGCGTTTGTTTCAGATGCCGTAGTACATCTAACCAAACTTACGGCTAAAAATTCCGGATTCGCCATACAGGCGCGCAGAGCGCTCTGGCTTAAATCCTGGTCAGCGGATGTAACTTCCAAGTCTAAACTACTTAACATTCCTTTCAAAGGGCAGACCTTATTCGGGCCCGGCTTGAAGGAAATTATTGCTGACATTACGGGAGGTGAGGTCCACGCCCTTCCTCAGGACAGGGCCAAACCAAAGGCCAAACAGTCTAATTTTCGTGCCTTTCGTAACTTCAAGGCAGGAGCAGCATCGACTTCCTCCGCTCCAAAACAGGAAGAAACTACTGCTCGTTACAGACAAGGTTGGAAAGGCAACCAGTCATGGAACAAGGGCAAGCAGGCCAGAAAGCCTACTCCCGCCCCTAAGACAGCATGAAGTCAGGGCCCCCTATCCAGAGACGGATTTAGTGGGGGGCAGACTTTCTCTCTTTGCCCAGGCTTGGGCAAGAGATGTGCAGGATCCCTGGACGTTAAAATTTATATCTCAGGGATACCTTCTGGATTTCAAATCCTCTCCTCCACAAGGGAGGTTCCATCTTTCGAGGTTATCGACAAACCTAGTAAAGAGAGAGGCATTTCTACAATGTGTACAAGACCTCTTAATCATGGGGGTGATCCACTCAGTTCCGCGATCGGAACAGGGACAAGGATTTTACTAAAAACTATTTGTGGTTCCCAAAAAAGAGGGAACCTTCAGACCAAAACCTTCAGACCAATCTTGGACTTAAAGATCTTAAACAAATTCCTAAGGGTACCATCGTTCAAGATGGAGACCATTCGAACCATCCTACCCATTATCCAAGAGGGTCAATATATGACCACGGTGGACTTAATGATCTTTGTGAATCGGTATATGATGGTAAGCATCCTTTATCAGTACCTGAGGTTTGCCTTTCTAGACAGGCATTACCAGTTTGTGGCTCTTCCCTTCGGGTTAGCCACGGCCCCGAGAATTTTTACGAAGGTTCTGGGCTCACTTCTGGCGGTACTAAGACCACGAGGCATAGCGGTGGTTCCGTACCTAGACGACATTCTGATACAAGCGTCAAGTTTTCAGAGTGCAAAGTCTCATACAGAGATAGTTCTAGCATTTCTGAGGTCGCATGGGTGGAAAGTGAACGTGGAAAAGAGTTCTCTGTTACCACTCACACGGGTTCCTTTTCTAGGGACTCTTATAGATTCTGTAGAGATGAAGATTTACCTGACAGAGTCCAGGTTATCAAAGATTCTCAATGCTTGCCGTGTCCTTCATTCCATTCCAAGCCCATCGGTAGCTCAGTGCATGGAGGTAATCGGCTTAATGGTAGCGGCAATGGACATAGTGCCATTTGCGCGCCTGCATCTCAGACCGCTGCAACTATGCATGCTCAGTCAATGGAACGGGGATTACTCAGATCTGTCCCCTTTGCTAAATCTGGACCAGGAGACCAGAGATTCGCTTCTCTGGTGGTTGTCACCGGTTCATCTGTCCAAAGGAATGACCTTTCGCAGGCCAGATTGGACGATTGTAACAACGGATGCCAGCCTTCTAGGCTGGGGAGCAGTCTGGTATTCCCTGAAGGCTCAGGGATCGTGGACTCAGGAGGAGAAACTCCTCCCAATAAACATTATAGAATTAAGAGCAATATTCAATGCTCTTCTGGCTTGGCCTCAGTTAGCAAAGCTGAGGTTCATCAGATTTCAGTCGGACAATATCACGACTGTGGCTTACATCAATCATCAAGGGGGAACCAGGAGTTCCCTAGCGATGTTGGAAGTCTCGAAGATAATTCGCTGGGCAGAGTCTCACTCTTGCCACCTGTCAGCGATTCACATCCCAGGCGTAGAGAACTGGGAGGCAGATTTCCTAAGTCGCCAGACTTTTCATCCGGGAGAGTGGGAACTTCACCCGGAGGTATTTGCTCAACTGATTCGTCGTTGGGGCAAACCGGATCTGGATCTCATGGCATCTCGCCAGAACGCGAAGCTTCCTTGTTACGGATCCAGGTCCAGGGACCCGGGAGCGGTGCTGGTAGATGCATTAGCAGCCCCTTGGGTTTTCAACATAGCTTATGTGTTTCCACCATTTCCGTTGCTACCTCGGCTGATTGCCAGGATCAAACAGGAGAGGGCATCGGTAATTCTGATAGCGCCTGCGTGGCCACGCAGGACCTGGTATGCAGACCTAGTGGACATGTCGTCCTGTCCACCATGGTCTCTTCCTCTGAGGCAGGACCTTCTAATTCAGGGTCCTTTCAACCATCCAAACCTAATTTCTCTGAGGCTGACTGCCTGGAAATTGAACGCTTGATTCTATCAAAGCGTGGGTTTTCGGATTCGGTTATTGATACATTAATACAGGCTCAGAAACCTGTGACAAGAAAAATTTACTATAAGATATGGCGTAAATATTTATATTGGTGCGAATCCAAGAGTTACTCATGGAGTAAGGTTAGGATTCCTAGGATATTAGCTTTTCTACAAGAGGGTTTAGAAAAGGGTTTATCCGCTAGTTCGCTAAAGGGACAGATTTCAGCTCTGTCTATTCTTTTACACAAACGTCTGGCGGAGCATCCAGACGTCAAGGCCTTTTGTCAGGCTTTGGCTAGAATTAAGCCTGTGTTTAAAGCTGTTGCTCCTCCGTGGAGCTTAAACTTGGTTCTTAAAGTTCTTCAGGGTGTTCCGTTTGAACCCCTTCGTTCCATTGATATTAAGCTTTTATCTTGGAAAGTTTTGTTTTTGATGGCTATCTCCTCGGCTCGAAGAGTCTCTGAGTTATCTGCCTTACATTGTGATTCTCCTTATCTGATCTTTCATTCAGATAAGGTAGTTCTGCGTACTAAACCTGGGTTTTTACCTAAGGTTGTTTCTAACAGGAATATCAATCAAGAGATTGTTGTTCCATCATGTCCTAATCCTTCTTCAAAGAAGGAACGTCTTTTGCATAATCTAGACGTGGTCCGTGCTCTGAAGTTCTACTTACAGGCAACTAAAGATTTTAGACAAACTTCTTCTCTGTTTGTCGTTTACTCTGGACAGAGGAGAGGTCAAAAGGCTTCGGCTACCTCTCTCTCTTTTTGGCTTCGTAGCATAATACGTTTAGCCTATGAGACTGCTGGACAGCAGCCTCCTGAAAGAATTACAGTTCATTCCACTAGAGCTGTGGCTTCCACCTGGGCCTTTAAGAATGAGGCCTTTGTTGAACAGATTTGCAAGGCTGCAACTTGGTCTTCACTTCATACTTTTTCCAAATTTTACAAATTTGACACTTTCGCTTCTTCGGAGGCTGGTTTTGGGAGAAAGGTTCTACAGGCAGTGGTTCCTTCTGTTTAATGGTCCTGCCTTGTCCCTCCCATCATCCGTGTACTTAGCTTTGGTATTGGTATCCCATAATAATGGATGACCCGTGGACTGAACACACTTAACAAGAGAAAACATAATTTATGCTTACCTGATAAATTTATTTCTCTTGTAGTGTGTTCAGTCCACGGCCCGCCCTGTCTTTTTTTAAGGCAGGTTCTAAATTTTAAAATTATAACTCCAGTCACCACTGCACCTTATAGTTTCTCCTTTCTCGTCTTGTTTCGGTCGAATGACTGGATATGACATGTGAGGGGAGGAGCTATATAGCAGCTCTGCTTGGGTGATCCTCTTGCAACTTCCTGTTGGGAAGGAGAATATATCCCATAAGTAATGGATGACCCGTGGACTGAACACACTACAAGAGAAATAAATTTATCAGGTAAGCATAAATTATGTTTCTCCTGTTAAGTGTAGTCAGTCCACGGGTCATCCATTACTTATGGGCTTATATCTCCTCCCTAACAGGAAGTGCAAGAGGATCACCCAAGCAGAGCTGCTATATAGCTCCTCCCCTCTACGTCATACCCATTCTCTTGCACCTAACTAATAGATAGGACGTGTGAGAGGACTGTGGTTGTTAAACTTAGTTTTTATTTCTTCAATCAAAAGTTTATTTTAAACAGCACCGGAGTGTGTTGTTTTTTCTCAGGCAGCATTAGAAGAAGAATCTACCTGAGTTTATGTATGATCTTAGCGGTCGTAACTAAGATCCATTTGCTGTTCTCGGCCATTCTGAGGAGTGAGGTAACTTCAGAACAGGGGACAGCGGGCAGGGTTCACCTGCAAGGAGGTATGTTGCAGTATATTATTTTCTAAGGAATGGAATTGACTGAGAAAATACTGCTAATACCGATGTAATGTAAGTGCAGCCTTAAATGCAGTAGTAGCGACTGGTATCAGGCTGATATGTATGTATGTTTACACTGAGGTATTTCTAGGGAATGGAACTTCACTAAGAAAATACTGTATACATTTAACTTATATTTGAGCCTCCACTGCAGTGAAAGCGACTAGCAGCAGGCTTATTAATAACATTTCATAATTTTATTTTTAAACGTTTACTGGCATGTTAATAGTTTTTCTCTGAGGTACTTGGTGATAAAACTTTATGGGCATTATTTTTACCACATGGCTGTCGTTTGTTTATGAATAAAATCAGTTTACTGAGCTTCCCCACTGTTGTATTATGAGTGGGAGGGACCTATTTTGGCGCTTTATTGCGCAGTAAAAATTCAGTCACAGTCTTCCTATTTCTTCCTCCATGATCCAGGACGTCTCTACAGAGCCCAGGGGTCTCCAAAACTAGTTTTGAGGGAGGTAATCACTCACAGCAGACCTGTGAGACTGTGTTTTGACTGTGATAAAAACGTTTATATTGTTATCTGTTTTTGGGTACTAAGGGGTTAATCATCCATTTGCTGGTGGGTGCAATCCTTTGCTAACTTAATGCATTTACTGTGAAAATTTGGTTGCTATAACTAATTTGGTTCATTGTTATTTCAACTGTGACAGTTTTTTGTGCTTCTTAAAGGCATAGTAACGTTTTTTATATTGCTTGTAAATTTATTTGAAAAGTATTTTCCAAGCTTGCTAGTCTCATTGCTAGTTTGTTTAAACATGTCTGACACAGATGAATCTCTTTGTGCAATATGTTTAAAGGCCAATGTGGAGCCCAATAGAAATTTGTGTACTAATTGCATTGATGCTACTTTAAATAAAAGCCAATCTGTACATGTAAAGAAAATTTCACCAGACTAACTCTCCTCACGTGTCAGTACCTTCGCCTCCCGCTCAGGAGGTGCGTGATATTGTGGCGCCAAGTACATCAGGACGGCCCATACAAATCACTTTGCAAGACATGGCTAATGTTATGACTGAAGTATTATCTAAATTGCCAGAATTTAGGGGTAAACGCGATCACTCTGGGGTGAGAACAGAGTGCGCTGATAATAATAGAGCCATGTCTGATACTGCGTCACAATTTGCAGAACATGAGGACGGAGAGCTTCATTCTGTGGGTGACGGATCTGATCCAAGTAAACTGGACTCAGACATTTCAAATTTTAAATTTAAACTTGAGAACCTCTGTGTATTACTAGGGGAGGTATTAGCGGCTCTGAATGATTGTAACACGGTTGCAATTCCAGAGAAAATATGTAGGCTGGATAAATATTTTGCGGTACCGACGTGTACTGACGTTTTTCCTATACCTAAAAGGCTTACAGAAATTGTTAACAAGGAGTGGGATAGACCCGGTGTGCCTTTTTCACCCCCTCCTATATTTAGAAAAATGTTTCCAATAGACGCCACCACACGGGACTTATGGCAGACGGTCCCTAAGGTGGAGGGAGCAGTTTCTACTCTGGCTAAGCGCACCACTATCCCGGTGGAGGATAGCTGTGCTTTTTCAGATCCAATGGATAAAAAGTTAGAGGGTTACCTTAAGAAAATGTTTGTTCAACAAGGTTTTATATTACAACCCCTTGCATGCATTGCGCCTGTCACGGCTGCGGCGGCATTCTGGTTTGAGTCTCTGGAAGAGACCATTAGCTCAGCTCCATTGGATGAGATTATAGACAAGCTTAGAGTCCTTAAGCTAGCTAATTCATTTATTTCTGATGCCGTAGTACACTTAACTAAGCTTACGGCTAAGAACTCCGGATTCGCCATTCAAGCGCGCAGAGCGCTGTGGCTTAAATCCTGGTCAGCCGATGTGACTTCTAAATCTAAATTGCTTAACATACCTTTCAAAGGGCAGACATTATTCGGGCCCGGTTTGAAAGAAATTATCGCTGACATTACTGGAGGTAAGGGCCATGCCCTACCTCAAGACAGAGCCAAACCAAGGGCTAAACAGTCTAATTTTCGTGCCTTTCGTAACTTCAAGGCAGGAGCAGCATCAACTTCCTCCGCTCCAAAACAGGAAGGAACTGTTGCTCGCTACAGACAGGGCTGGAAACCTAACCAGTCCTGGAACAAGGGCAAGCAGGCCAGAAAGCCTGCTGCTGCCCCTAAGACAGCATGAAGTGAGGGCCCCCGATCCGGAAACGGATCTAGTGGGGGGCAGACTTTCTCTCTTCGCCCAGGCTTGGGCAAGAGATGTCCAGGATCCCTGGGCGTTAGAGATCATATCTCAGGGATATCTTCTGGACTTCAAAGCTTCTCCTCCAAAAGGGAGATTTCATCTTTCAAGGTTGTCAGCAAACCAGATAAAGAAAGAGGCGTTTCTACGCTGTGTACAAGACCTTTTACTAATGGGAGTGATCCACCCGGTTCCGCGGTCGGAACACGGACAAGGGTTTTACTCAAATCTGTTTGTGGTTCCCAAAAAAGAGGGAACCTTCAGACCAATCTTGGACTTAAAGATCCTAAACAAATTCCTAAGAGTTCCATCGTTCAAAATGGAAACTATTCGGACAATCTTACCTATGATCCAAAAGGGTCAGTACATGACCACAGTGGATTTAAAGGATGCCTACCTTCACATTCCGATTCACAAGGATAATTATCGGTACCTAAGGTTTGCCTTCCTAAACAGGCATTACCAGTTTGTTGCTCTTCCCTTCGGGTTAGCTACGGCTCCAAGAATCTTTACAAAGGTTCTGGGCTCTCTTCTGGCGGTACTAAGACCGCGAGGAATATCGGTAGTTCCGTACCTAGACGACATTCTGATACAAGCGTCAAGTTTCCAAACTGCCAAGTCTCATACAGAGTTAGTTCTGGCATTTCTAAGGTCGCATTGGTGGAAGGTGAACGTAGAAAAGAGTTCTCTATTGCCACTCACAAGAGTTCCCTTCTTGGGGACTCTTATAGATTCTGTAGAAATGAAAATTTACCTGACAGAGGACAGGTTAACAAAACTTCTAAATGCTTGCCGTGTCCTTCATTCCATTCAACACCCGTCAGTGGCTCAATGCATGGAGGTAATCGGCTTAATGGTAGCGGCAATGGACATAGTACCTTTTGCACGCCTGCATCTCAGACCACTGCAATTGTGCATGCTAAGTCAGTGGAATGGGGATTACTCAGATTTGTCCCCTATGCTGAATCTGGATCAAGAGACCAGAGATTCTCTTCAATGGTGGCTTTCTCGGCCACATCTGTCCAGGGGGATGCCCTTCAGCAGGCCAGATTGGACGATTGTAACAGACGCCAGCCTGCTAGGTTGGGGCGCTGTCTGGAATTCCCTGAAGGCTCAGGGATCATGGACTCAGGAGGAGAGACTCCTTCCAATAAACATTCTGGAATTAAGAGCAGTTTTCAATGCCCTTCTGGCTTGGCCTCAGTTAGCAACTCTGAGGTTCATCAGGTTTCAGTCGGACAACATCACGACTGTGGCTTACATCAACCATCAGGGAGGGACAAGGAGTTCCCTAGCGATTATGGAAGTCTCAAAGATAATTCGCTGGGCAGAGTCTCACTCTTGCCACCTGTCAGCGATCCACATCCCAGGCGTGGAGAACTGGGAGGCGGATTTCCTAAGTCGCCAGACTTTTCATCCGGGGGAGTGGGAACTTCATCCGGAGGTGTTTGCCCAACTGCTTCGGCGTTGGGGCAAACCAGATCTGGATCTCATGGCGTCTCGCCAGAACGCCAAGCTTCTTTATTACGGATCCAGGTCCAGGGACCCGGGAGCGGTACTGATAGATGCTCTGACAGCACCTTGGGTCTTCAACATGGCTTATGTGTTTCCACCCTTCCCGATGCTTCCTCGATTGATTGCCAGGATCAAACAGGAGAGAGCATCGGTGATTCTAATAGCGCCTGCGTGGCCACGCAGGACCTGGTATGCAGATCTAGTGGACATGTCGTCCTGTCCACCATGGTCTCTGCCTCTGAGACAGGACCTTCTGATTCAGGGTCCTTTCAAACATCCAAATCTAATTTCTCTGAGGCTGACTGCATGGAGATTGAACGCTTGATTCTATCAAAGCGTGGATTCTCTGAGTCAGTGATTGATACCTTAATACAGGCTAGGAAACCTGTTACCAGGAAAATTTACCATAAAATATGGGGTAAATACTTGCATTGGTGCGAATCCAAGAGTTACTCATGGAGTAAGGTTAGGATTCCTAGGATATTGTCTTTTCTACAAGAAGGTTTAGAAAAGGGTTTATCTGCTAGTTCGTTAAAGGGACAGATCTCAGCTCTGTCCATCCTTTTACACAAACGTCTGTCAGAAGTTCCAGACGTTCAGGCTTTTTGTCAGGCTTTGGCCAGGATTAAGCCTGTGTTTAAAACTGTTGCTCCGCCGTGGAGCTTAAACTTAGTTCTTAACGTTTTGCAGGGTGTTCCGTTTGAACCCCTTCATTCCATTGATATCAAGCTGTTATCTTGGAAAGTTCTGTTTTTAATGGCTATTTCCTCGGCTCAAAGAGTCTCTGAGTTATCGGCCTTACATTGTGATTCTCCTTATCTGATTTTTCATTCAGACAAGGTAGTTCTGCGTACTAAACCTGGGTTCTTACCTAAGGTAGTCACTAACAGGAATATCAATCAAGAGATTGTTGTTCCATCATTGTGCCCTAACCCTTCTTCAAAGAAGGAACGACTTCTGCACAATCTGGACGTCGTCCGTGCCCTGAAATTTTATTTGCAGGCAACTAAAGATTTTCGCCAAACTTCTTCCCTGTTTGTCGTTTATTCTGGACAGAGGAGAGGTCAAAAAGCTTCGGCTACCTCTCTCTCTTTCTGGCTTCGTAGCATAATACGTTTAGCCTATGAGACTGCTGGACAGCAGCCTCCTGAAAGAATTACAGCTCATTCTACTAGAGCTGTGGCTTCCACTTGGGCCTTTAAAAATGAGGCCTCTGTTAAACAGATTTGCAAGGCTGCAACTTGGTCTTCACTTCACACCTTTTCGAAATTTTACAAATTTGACACTTTTGCTTCTTCGGAGGCTGTTTTTGGGAGAAAGGTTCTTCAGGCAGTGGTTCCTTCCGTGTAAAGATCCTGCCTGTCCCTCCCGTCATCCGTGTACTTTTAGCTTTGGTATTGGTATCCCATAAGTAATGGATGATCCGTGGACTGACTACACTTAACAGGAGAAAACATAATTTATGCTTACCTGATAAATTCCTTTCTCCTGTAGTGTAGTCAGTCCACGGCCCGCCCTGTTTTTACGGCAGGTCTAAATTTTAAATTAAACTCCAGTCACCACTGCACCCTATAGTTTCTCCTTTCTCGTTTGGTTTCGGTCGAATGACTGGGTATGACGTTGAGGGGAGGAGCTATATAGCAGCTCTGCTTGGGTGATCCTCTTGCACTTCCTGTTAGGGAGGAGATATAATCCCATAAGTAATGGATGACCCGTGGACTGACTACACTACAGGAGAAAGGAATTTATCAGGTAAGCATAAATTGTTTTTATCTGGGGGGCGGTGGTTGGGGTCCTTTCTGTTGCCCTGTCCTTCAGACCTGCCTGTTTCTTGGGCTGGCCCGGTGTTCTGTGTTCCCACTGCTTAGTGGATGTTAACAGTCTGTCGGTTGGTGTTGGTTATCTATCTTCGGATGCCTTTTACTTGCCTGCAAGTAGTTTTCTTTTCAGAGTCATCCTGGTATGACTGCAGTGTGTGGTGTTCAGAGGCTGCTCTCTGTGTTTTATGCACATTGGTTTCAGTTGTTTTTTTTTCAGGGTGCTTGCTCTCTGTTTTTTCAGAGAACTTTCTTCTCTGTTTTGATTCCCGTTCTCAACCTTGTGGTTCTGTACGGTTTGGGGTTTGGGCGTTGCCTTCTCTTGGTTTCAGGATCCCTTAGGGTCTCTGCGAGCTTGACTAGCTTTTTGGGGTTTCCATTTTATATTTGGATCTTCTTGCACCCTGTTTGGGTCTTCCGGGAATACTTGTTTGTTCCTCCATGTCCTCTCCCTTTGGGAGTTTTCGGTTGGGGAGATGGGTCTCCTGGAGGAGTGTTGACTCAGTTGAGGCTGTTTTCTACGGTTTTTAGCAAGGCTGTGGTCTATCTGCGAGTCAGTGTCCTTGGGGCCTTTTTCTTTTCAAATATTTTCTTGGCTTCGGACGAAGCGGGATTTTTGTTGGGTTGTGGTTTCAGGCCTGGTGCCCTCAGAATTGCCCGACCTGTTGTAACCTCCCGTTTTAGCATTCAGTGTCCTCTATAGCTTGGGTATTGTTTTCCCAAAAGTAATGAATGCAGCTGTGGACTCTTTCCATTTATGAAGAAAAACTTAAATTATGATTTCCTGATTCTTTTTTTCAGATAGAAAGAGTCCACAGCTCCCCGCCCGTGTTTTTATGTGGGGCGGCCGTAATGTTTTTTTCTTCTGGCACCTTTTCACCCTGATATTTCTTCTACATTTCCTTGGCAGAATGACTGGGGGATGAGAGGAGTGGGAGGAGTATGTAAGCCTTTGGCTGGGGTGTATTTGCCTCCTCCTGGTGGCCAGGTTCTAAATTCCCAAAAGTAATGAATGCAGCTGTGGACTCTTTCCATCTGAAGAAAAGAAAATTATCAGGTAAGCATAATTTAAGGTTTTTTTTTTTCCAAAATCCTAGAATTCTTACATTTTTAAAAGCAGGTTTAGAAAAGAGTTTATATTGCTAGCTGTTTGAAGGTTCACATTTCAGCTCTTTGTTCTATATCTTAGACAAATTGCTAAACAATTCAGAATTTTGTTCAAGCTTGAGAGAAACTAAAGACAGTTATTAGGCATTTCTTTCATGTAATTAGCAAGAGTCCATGAGCTAGTGACGTATGGGATATACATTCCTACCAGGAGGGGCAAAGTTTCCCAAACCTCAAAATGCCTATAAATACACCCCTCACCACACCCACAAATCAGTTTTACAAACTTTGCCTCCTATGGAGGTGGTGAAGTAAGTTTGTGCTAGATTCTACGTTGATATGCGCTCCGCAGCAGGTTGGAGGCCGGTTTTCCTCTCAGCGTGCAGTGAATGTCAGAGGGATGTGAGGAGAGTATTGCCTATTTGAATTCAATGATCTCCTTCTACGGGGTCTATTTCATAGGTTCTCTGTTATCGGTCGTAGAGATTCATCTCTTACCTCCCTTTTCAGATCGACGATATACTCTTATATATACCATTACCTCTACTGATTCTCGTTTCAGTACTGGTTTGGCTTTCTACTACATGTAGATGAGTGTCCTGGGGTAAGTAAGTCTTATTTTCTGTGACACTCTAAGCTATGGTTGGGCACTTTTATATAAAGTTCTAAATATATGTATTCAAACATTTATTTGCCTTGACTCAGGATGTTCAACGTTCCTTATTTCAGACAGTCAGTTTCATATTTGGGATAATGCATATGAATAAATCAATTTTTTTCTTACCTTAAAATTTGACTTTTTTCCCTGTGGGCTGTTAGGCTCGCGGGGGCTGAAAATGCTTCATTTTATTGCGTCATTCTTGGTGCTGACTTTTTTGGCGCAAATTTTTTTTTCAGTTTCAGGCGTCATACGTGTCGCCGGAAGTTGCGTCATTTTTTTGCCTTTTTTTTGCGCCAAAAGTGTCGGCGTTCCGGATGTAGTGTCATTTTTGGCGCCAAAAGCATTTAGGCGCCAAATAATGCGGGCGTCTTTTTTGGCGCTAAAAAATATGGGCGTCACTATTGTCTCCACATTATTTAAGTCTCATTATTTATTGCTTCTGGTTGCTAGAAGCTTGTTCACTGGCATTTTTTCCCATTCCTGAAACTGTAATTTAAGGAATTTGATCAATTTTGCTTTATATGTTGTTTTTTCTGTTACATATTGCAAGATGTCCCAGATTGACACAGAGTCAGAAGATACTTCTGGAAAAACGCTGCCTGGTGCTGGATCTACCAAAGTTAAGTGTATCTGCTGTAAACTTGTGGTATCTGTTCCTCCAGCTGTTGTTTGTAATGAATGTCATAACAAACTTGTTAATGCAGATAATATTTCCTTTAGTAATGTTACATTACCTGTTGCCGTTCCATCAACATCTAATACTCAGAGTGTTCCTGATAACATAAGAGATTTTGTTTCTAAATCCATTAAGAAGGCTATGTCTGTTATTCCTCCTTCTAGTAAACGTAAAAGGTCTTTTAAAACTTCTCATTTTTCAGATGAATTTTTAAATGAACATCATCATTCTGATTCTGATAATGTTTCCTCTGGTTCAGAGGATTCTGTCTCAGAGGTTGATGCTGATAAATCTTCATATTTATTCAAAATGAAATTTATTCGTTCTTTACTTAAAGAAGTTTTAATTGCATTAGAAATAGAGAATTCTGGTCCTCTTGATACTAAATCTAAACGTTTTAAAAAAGGTTTTTAAATCTCCTGTAGTTATTCCAGAAGTTTTTCCTGTCCCTGATGCTATTTCTGAAGTAATCTCCAGGGAATGGAATAATTTGGGTAATTCATTTACTCCTTCTAAACGTTTTAAGCAATTATATCCTGTGCCATCTGACATTAGAATTTTGGGACAAAATCCCTAGAGTTGATGGGGCTGTCTCTACTCTTGCTAAACGTACTACTATTCCTACGGCAGATAGTACTTCCTTTAAGGATCCTTTAGATAGGAAGATTGAATCCTTTCTAAGAAAAGCTTACTTATGTTCAGGTAATCTTCTTAGACCTGCTATATCTTTAGCGGATGTTGCTGCAGCTTCAACTTTTTGGTTAGAAGCTTTAGCGCAACAAGTAACAGATCATAATTCTCATAGCATTGTTAATCTTCTTCAACATGCTAATAACTTTATTTGTGATGCCATCTTTGATATCATTAGAGTTGATGTCAGGTATATGTCTCTAGCTATTTTAGCTAGAAGAGCTTTATGGCTTAAAACTTGGAATGCTGATATGTCTTCTAAGTCAACTTTGCTTTCCCTTTCTTTCCAGGGTAATAAATTATTTGGTTCTGATTTGGATTCTATTATCTCAACTGTTACTGGAGGGAAAGGAACTTTTTTACCACAGGATAAAAAATCTAAAGGTAAATTTAGGTCTAATAATCGTTTTCGTTCCTTTCGTCACAATAAGGAACAAAAGCCTGATCCTTCACCCACAGGAGCGGTATCAGTTTGGAAACCATCTCCAGTCTGGAATAAATCCAAGCCTTTTAGAAAACCAAAGCCAGCTCCCAAGTCCACATGAAGGTGCGGCCCTCATTCCAGCCCAGCTGGTAGCGGGCAGATTACGATTTTTTAAAGAAATTTGGATCAATTCAATTCACAATCTTTGGATTCAAAACATTGTTTCAGAAGGGTACAGAATGGGCTTCAAGATAAGGCCTCCTGCAAAGAGATTTTTTTCTTTCCCGTGTCCCAGTAAATCCAGTGAAGGCTCAAACATTTCTGAAATGTGTTTCAGATCTAGAGTTGGCTGGAGTAATTATGCCAGTTCCAGTTCTGGAACAGGGGCTGGAGTTTTATTCAAATCTCTTCATTGTACCAAAGAAGAATTCCTTCAGACCAGTTCTGGATCTAAAAATATTGAATCGTTATGTAAGGATACCAACATTCAAAATGGTAACTGTAAGGACTATCCTGCCTTTTGTTCAGCAAGGGCATTATATGTCCACAATAGATTTACAGGATGCATATCTGCATATTCCGATTCATCCAGATCACTATCAGTTTCTGAGATTCTCTTTCCTAAACAAGCATTACCAGTTTGTGGCTCTGCCGTTTGGCCTAGCAACAGCTCCAAGAATTTTTACAAAGGTTCTCGGTGCCCTTCTGTCTGTAATCAGAGAACAGGGTGTTGTGGTATTTCCTTATTTGGACGATATCTTGGTACTTGCTCAGTCTTCACATTTAGCAGAATCTCATACGAATAGACTTGTGGTGTTTCTTCAAGATCATGGTTGGAGGATCAATTTACCGAAAAGTTCATTGATTCCTCAGACAAGGGTAACCTTTTTAGGTTTCCAGATAGATTCAGCTTCCATGACTCTGTCTCTGACAGACAAGAGATGTCTAAAATTGATCTCAGCTTGTCGAAACCTTCAATCACAATAATTCCCTTCGGTAGCCTTATGCATGGAAATTCTAGGTCTTATGACTGCTGCATCGGACGCGATCCCCTTTGCTCGTTTTCACATGCGACCTCTTCAGCTCTGTATGCTGAACCAGTGGTGCAGGGATTACACAAAGATATCTCAATATCTTTAAAACCGATTGTACGACACTCTCTGACGTGGTGGTCAGATCACCATCGTTTAGTTCAGGGGGCTTCTTTTGTTCTTCTGACCTGGACTGTAATTTCAACAGATGCAAGTCTGGCAGGTTGGGGAGCTGTTTGGGGGTCTCTGACAGCACAAGGAGTTTGGGAATCTCAGGAGGTGAGATTACCAATCAATATTTTGGAACTCCGTGCAATTTTCAGAGCTCTTCAGTCATGGCCTCTTCTAAAGAGAGAATCGTTCATTTGTTTTCAGACAATGTCACAACTGTGGCATACATCAATAATCAAGGAGGGACTCAGTCCTCTGGCTATGAAAGAAGTATCTCGAATACTGGTATGGGCGGAATCCAGCTCCTGTCTAATTTCTGCGGTTCATATCCCAGGTATAGACAATTGGGAAGCGGATTATCTCAGTCGCCAAACGTTACATCCGGGCGAATGGTCTCTTCACCCAGAGGTATTTCTTCAGATTGTTCAAATGTGGGGACTGCCAGAAATAGATCTGATGGCTTCTCATCTAAACAAGAAACTTCCCAGGTATCTGTCCAGATCCAGGGATCCTCAAGCGGAAGCAGTGGATGCATTGTCACTTCCTTGGAAGTATCATCCTGCCTATATCTTTCCGCCTCTAGTTATTCCAAGAGTAATCTCCAAGATTCTGAAGGAATGCTCGTTTGTTCTGCTGGTCGCTCCAGCTTGGCCTCACAGGTTTTGGTATACGGATCTTGTCCGGATGGCCTCTTGCCAACCGTGGACTCTTCCGTTAAGACCAGACCTTCTGTCTCAAGGTCCTTTTTTCCATCAGGATCTCAAATCCTTAAATTTTAAGGTATGGAGATTGAACGCTTGATTCTTAGTCAAAGAGGTTTCTCTGACTCTGTGATTAATACTATGTTACAGGCTCTTAAATCTGTATCTAGGAAAATATATTATAGAGTCTGGAAGACTTACATTTCTTGGTGTCTTTCTCATTTTTCCTGGCATTCTTTTAGAATTCCGAGAATTTTACAGTTTCTTCAGGATGGTTTGGATAAAGGTTTGTCTGCAAGTTCCTTGAAAGGACAAATCTCTGCTCTTTCTGTTCTTTTTCACAGAAAGATTGCTAATCTTCCTGATATTCATTGTTTTGTACAAGCTTTGGTTTGTATAAAACCTGTCATTAAGTCAATTTCTCCTCCTTGAAGTTTGAATTTGGTTCTGGGGGCTCTTCAAGCTCCTCCGTTTGAACCTATGCATTCATTGGACATTAAATTACTTTCTTGGAAAGTTTTTTGTTTCTTTTGGCCATCTCTTCTGCTAGAAGAGTTTCTGAATTATCTGCTCTTTCTTGTGAGTCTCCTTTCGTATTTTTCATCAGGATAAGGCGGTGTTGCGAACTTCTTTTACATTTTTACCTAAGGTTGTGAATTCTAACAACATTAGTAGAAATTGTGGTTCCTTCATTATGTCCTAATCCTAAGAATTCTAAGGAGAGATCATTGCATTCTTTGGATGTAGTTAGAGCTTTGAAATATTATGTTGAAGCTACTAAGAATTTCCGAAAGACTTCTAGTCTATTTGTTATCTTTTCCGGTTCTAGGAAAGGTCAGAAGGCCTCTGCCATTTCTTTGGCATCTTGGTTGAAATCTTTAATTCATCATGCTTATGTCGAGTCGGGTAAAACTCCGCCTCATAGGATTACAGCTCATTCTACTAGGTCAGTTTCTACTTCCTGGGTGTTTAGGAATGAAGCTTCGGTTGATCAGATTTGCAAAGCAGCAACTTGGTCTTCTTTGCATACTTTTACTAAATTCTACCATTTTGATGTGTTTTCTTCTTCTGAAGCAGTTTTTGGTAGAAAAGTACTTCAGGCAGCTGTTTCAGTTTGATTATTCTGCTTATAATTTCAGTTTTTTTCATTATAAGATTTAAACTTTATTTTGGGTGTGGATTATTTTCAGCGGAATTGGCTCTTTATTTTATCCCTCCCTCTCTAGTGACTCTTGCGTGGAAGATCCACATCTTGGGTAGTCATTATCCCATACGTCACTAGCTCATGGACTCTTGCTAATTACATGAAAGAAAACATAATTTATGTAAGAACTTACCTGATAAATTCATTTCTTTCATATTAACAAGAGTCCATGAGGCCCACCCTTTTTGTGGTGGTTATGATTTTTTTGTATAAAGCACAATTATTCGAATTCTTTATTTTTTATGCTTTCGCACTTTTTTCTTATCACCCCACTTCTTGGCTATGCGTTAAACTGATTTGTGGGTGTGGTGAGGGGTGTATTTATAGGCATTTTGAGGTTTGGGAAACTTTGCCCCTCCTTGTAGGAATGTATATCCCATATGTCACTAGCTCATGGACTCTTGCTAATATGAAAGAAATGAATTTATCAGGTAAGTTCTTACATAAATTGTTATTTCTCTGCCTTGGAACCTTAATTTCGCTACGAGTCTTGCAGGTTTTTTTTTCTATTTGAACCTATGCTCTCTTTAGATCATTTACAACTTGGAAAGTTTTTTGTTTCTTTTAGCGATTTCTTCTGCTAGAAGAGTCTCCGAATTGTCTGCTCTTATTTGTGATTCACCGTATCTAGTTTTTCATCAACATAAGGCTGTTTAAAGAACCAAGTTTGATTTTTTTCTAAGTCTACGACTTTGATGTTTTTTCCTCTTCGGAAGCAGCTTTTGGTTTGAAAGTCCACCAGGCAGCAGTGTCTGGAAATTAGATGCCTGCCTTTTCAAACTTTTTTTTTTATCCAGCCCTTATTACTTGTGGACTCCACAGCTTGGGTATTCCAGAAGTAATGAACTTGTGGAGTCCACAGCTTGGGTATTCCAGAAGTAATGATCTTGTGGACTCTCACCACCTTACAAAAGAAAACATTTATGCTTACCTGATAAATTTATTTATTTTGAAGAAGCAAGATTCCACGAAGCCCGCCCTATTTAATTAATTTTAATTCTAGTTTTGCACCTCATTTCCCTGTTCTGTCCTTTCTTTTTCTAATTCTCCTTACTTGGCTATACTTTGGAGTTTTTGGTAATCTTTGCCTCCTCCTAGTGGCCAGGATTGAATTCCAGAAGTAATAAACTCATGGACTCTCACCACTTCAAAAACATTTTATCAGGTAAGCATAAATTGTTTTTAAAAGTAGTGCTTTTAACATGGCAAACAAATTATTTATTTACTAAGATATGGAGAGTCTGCAACGTCATTCAAGTAATAGTGGGAATATCACTCCTGGCCAGCAGGAGGAGGCAAATAGCACGACAGCAAAGCTGATAAATGTCACTCCCCTACCCATAATCCCCAGTCATTATCTTTGCCTCTGTCAATGGAGGAAGTGAAGTTTGGTGTCTAAAGAAATGAATTCCTTTTTTTGGGTACTTTTCCCTGCAAGCAAGAATTTGGTGTTTAGCTTAGTCCATCTTCATCTCTTTAGTAGAGTAGTGGTTGCTTTTAAGCAGTTATGAAATTGTGAGGTAGTCCTTGCTTTCTTTCCTAACATATTGCTTTCCTAACTATAGAAAGCCAGAGTTGGCTACTCTGTTCTTTCTTTATTTCTACAGGTCTCTCTGAGTATGTGTCCTTTAACGCCTTGTGAAGCTGTCTTCCTGCTGGACAGCTAGACTGCAGGTAAGTGCTTTTTGTCTTCTAGGTGTTAATGGAGAATTGCAATTAAAGGGACACTGAACCCAAATTTTTTCTTTCATGATTCAGATAGAGCATGACATTTTAAGCAACTTTCTAATTTACTCCTATTATCAAATTTTCTTCATTCTCTTGGTATCTTTATTTGAAATGCAAGAATGTAAGTTTAGATGCCGGCCCATTTTTGGTGAACAACCTGGATTGTTCTTGCTGATTGGTGGATAAATTCATCCACCAATAAAAAAGTGCTGTCCAGAGTTCTGAATCTAAAGAAAAGCTTAGATGCCTTCTTTTTCAAATAAAGATAACATGAGAATGAAGAACAAATGATAATGGGAGTCCATTAGACAGTTGCTTAAAATTGCATGCTTTATCTGAATCATGAAAAAAAAAAAATTGGGTTCAGTGTCCCTTTAAGTTCATATTTTATGCTGCAGAAACAAAAATGGGACTTTTTAAATCCTTTATGTTCATGATTTCTGGGGCAGTGTGCAGGCTATACTGTATGTGACTTTAGTGAGACTATTTAATTGATACTGTGGTAGTGTATGTTTATAGGCATTTTTGTAAAAGAACCGGGCATTATCTTTTTCTACGTATGTTAAGTGTCTTTTGACTCCTATTTTGAAGTTCTTAAACTGTTGTGGCAGACTTTTTTTATTTTTTTGTTTGCTTTAGCAGGAAGGTTCACTTTTTGTTTAAGGTGCAGTTCTTACTGAAGCCGGTCATGTGACACGCTTCTCTTCCGCTCCGGAGCGGAGTTGCGTTGTGTCTTCAGTGTTTTGCTGATTTCAGGTTTTTCAAGAGTAAGAGAGCAGCCTCAGGTCTGTCGGCGTTATTGAGAGCCGTTTGTGAGCAGTGTAACTTTGAGTTATTTATTTTATTGTAGCTCAATAAGCCAAGCCACTGCTTTTTGAGACCTGTGTTAAATTGACATCGTACTTTGCTCTGAGTTACCAAAGACTTGTCTTAAAGGGACAGTAGTCTTTTGGAAAAAAAAAGTGTTTTGTGCAAATATGGATATGGATCAGGCATCTGTTTTCTTGATACATGCTTAATATGCCTAGAGAATTTTTTTTTTGTCTATGCTATTTTGTTCTATATGTTTAGTTAGAACTTTAGATACATTCTTTGCCATCTGTGACTAATGTCTCTCAGGATGTTGCTGTTCAGGCAATGCTACAGCTGTCTCCTCAAATGTCCCAAGCCTCTATGGCGTTACATACAGTGCCCTGTAGTTCCTCTCAGCCTCCTAAAGGAGTTTATTTGCTTGCAGAAATTGCTGCTTGGGCATCTTCTGCGGTATCTGCGGCATTATCTGCTTTCCCATTCTAAAGGGAAAACGCAAGAGGAAAATTAGATTTTCAAATAGTAAGGTTTCTGTTCCACCTACTGCTACACAGGTTGCCCTCCCTCATAAGTCTGATGAGGAGGATACGTCGATAGCCTCTGAGGGTGAAATCTCAGATTTGGACAGTATACTGTAATTCCTTTATCTGATACTGACGAAGTAAAGATCTAGGCTACTTCTACTTTTTCTTTTCTTCTGGTTGAGAAGTATAATTCGTTTTGCTTATGAGTCAGGAGGCTGCTGACCACCAGAGAGAATTGCAGCTCTTTCCACTAGGTCTGTCTCTTCTTCTTGGGCTTTCAAAATTAAGTTTCTGTGGAACGGATTTGCAAGGATGCAACCTGGCCTTCCTTGCATACTTTTTCAAGATTTTTCAAATTTGATACTTTTGCCTCGGCTGAGGTTTCTTTTGGGAGAAGGGTTCTTCAAGCAGTGGTGCCTTCTGTTTAGGTCTGTCTGTCTTGTTCTCCCTCCCTATTCATTCTGTGTCATCTAGCTTGGGTATTGGTTCCCACTAGTAATTGAATGACGTTGTGGACTCTCCATATCTTAAGAAAGAAAACAAAATTTATGCTTACCTGATAAATTTATTTATTTCCAGATATGGAGAGTCCACGACCCCACCCTTTAATTTAGACTGTTATTTTTTTACTAAACCTCAGGCATCTCTACACCTTTGTGTTCCTTTTCTCTTGTAAGGTGTATCCAGTCCACGGGTTCATCCATTAATTGTGGGATATTCTCCTTCCCAACAAGAAGCTGCAAGAGGACACCCACAGCAGAGCTGTCTATATAGCTCCTCCCCTAACTGCCACCCCCAGTCATTCTCTTGCAGCTCTCGACAAGATAGGAAGTATCAAGAGATATGTGGTGACTTAGTGTAGTTTTACCTTCAATCAAAAGTTTGTTATTTTTAAACGGTACCGGCGTTGTACTGTTTTACTCTCAGGCAGAAATTAGAAGAAAACCTGGGTTTCTTCCTAGGGTAGTATCTAATAGGAATATCAATACAGGAAATTGTTGTTCCGTCACTGTGTCCTAATCCTTCTTCAAAGAAGGAACGTCTGTTACACAATCTTGTCGTGGTTCATGCTTTAAAGTTTTATTTGCAAGCTACTAAGGATTTTCGTCAAACATATGCATTGTTTGTCGTCTACTCTGGAAAGAGGAGAGGCCAAAAGGCTTCAGCAACTTCTCTTTCTTTTTGGCTGAGAAGCATACTCAGTTTAGCTTATGAGACTGCTGGCCAGCAGCCTCCTCAAAGAATTACAGCTCATGCTACTAGAGCGGTAGCTTCCACATGGGCTTTTAAACATGAGGCCTCTGTTGAACAGATTTGTAAGGCAGCGACTTGGTCTTTGCTTCATACTTTTTCTAAATTCTACAAATTTTATACTTTTGCTTCCTCAGAGGCTATTTTTGGGAGAAAGGTCTTACAGGCAGTGGTGCCTTCCGTTTAAGTGCCTGCCTTGTCCCTCCCTTCATAGGTGTCCTAAAGCTTTGGTAGGTATCCCACAAGTAATGGATGAACCCGTGGACTGGATACACCTTAAAAGAGAAAACAAAATTTATGCTTACCTGATAAATTTATTTCTCTTGTGGTGTATCCAGTCCACGGCCCACCCTGTCACTTTAAGGCAGGTGTTTTTTATTTTTAAACTACAGTCACCACTGCACCCTATAGTTTTCTCCTTTTTCTTTCTTGTCTTCGGTCGAATGACTGGGGGTGGCAGTTAGGGGAGGAGCTATATAGACAGCTCTGCTGTGGGTGTCCTCTTGCAGCTTCCTGTTGGGAAGGAGAATATCCCACAAGTAATGGATGAACCCGTGGACTGGATACACCACAAGAGAGAGAAATTTATCAGGTAAGCATAACTTTTGTTTTTACATTTCCCTTCGGTCGGTGGGGATTATGGGTAGGGGAGTGACATTTAACAGCTTTGCTGTGGTGCTCTTTGCCTCCTCCTGCTGGCAGGAGTGATATTACCACTAGTAATTGAATGACGTTGTGGACTCTCCATATCCGGAAAGAAAGAAATTTATAAGGTAGGCATAAATGTTTTTCTTTGCTTCAGTGTTACAAAGTTTGTTGTTTACTATGGTTATCTTTCAAAAGACAAACACAAATAGATATATAGATATAAAATGCTCAGAAGTTCCCACAACAAGCACAATGTTGATGGTTAGCATACATGCCGTTAGACCCATCTCATGTCCTTATGTATTCTTGAACTTCTACATTTCCCTCTTCTTGCTTGTAAACTTTACCTTCGTACTGTATTACTTTATTTTTATTTTTTTAATAGATGATTCCCCTCCAGCAGAAAGAGAACCAGGAGAAGTTGTGGACAGCCTTGTAGGAAAGCAAGTGGAGTATGCCAAAGAAGATGGCTCAAAAAGGACTGGCATGGTAATACACCAAGTGGAAGCCAAACCCTCTGTTTATTTCATAAAATTTGATGACGATTTCCATATTTATGTCTACGATTTGGTGAAGACATCGTAGATGTAATATTTGACTTATTGCCAAACAGGTGGATTTATTAAATGTAAAATATGTAGACAAACCTGTCCACTTCTGTCCAATTATGTGACGCTTCAGATTCCAGGCAAGCCCGCAACCCCTTAAAGGAAGTAAAAAACGCTGTTTTGTTGCTAAGAACAAAAAAAAATAATTTTCCACATCAAAAGGAAACAAACCACGTTCTGTGAATTACAACTCATTTTGCATAATGGAATTTATCCTTTAGAAGGAAACTGATCTAGTAGTGGTGAATTCAAACAAAAGAAGCATGGATGCAAGAGACAAACTGGGCGAATTCTGTAAATTTTCAAAGTGGGGGGAAAAAAAGGTTATAAAAATGTAATTGTTGTATTTCTTAAGCACTCATTCCTCATCAATACAAGTCCAGTTTGGTATATCTAACTACTTTAACATAGTTATCAGTATGTATTTCAAGTAAAAGTATTTTTCCCAGTGTTACTTATGTCTTATAATGTGGGGAGTGTGGTGCTGCAGTTCAGTTATCCAGCTGCCCAGTGATGTAGGGTCTTTTTTTTTTCTTTGGTCCCTCTTGTTACAACTTTCTGATTCATAATATTTTGTTACTTTTTGTACCTGTTTTGTCAGAAATCTTGTTATAGTACAACAATTGACAACTTATTTCCATTTTTTTTTATCCCATCCCAGTAAAAAGGATTATTCAGCAAATATGAGTGTTTGTGTGTAGACTCAATAATTGTGTCATGGTTCATCCATAAAAAATACTTTTATACGAATAGTCTGCAAACCTTAACTCAACTTTATTATTTCAAAATGCACAATACTAAGAGGAACAAGTTGCTTTATAAATGTATGTGAAAAAAAACATCCATGTATATTTTTTTTTTCCTTTTCAGTTTATTCTAGAGTTTTTGCTTGAAGATGTAGACCAATCTTCTGAAGTGATGTGGATATTGGAACACTATCCCAGGCTATCTTGCCAATGGAGTTTGTTTTTCTAACTATTCTCTTAATGTTGAGTGTGCAAATTGCTATGCAGGATCTCCATGAGTAAATCACCTTACTTGGTCACAGGTTGAAGTGATTTGTTTTCGTTGGGTTTGTTTCTTTTATATCATTAATGGTTTGGTATTTAAGGGCTAAATTTAAAGGGACTTTATAGTGCCAGGCTGTACTAAAATTCTGTTCCAAATTGCAGCCTTTGCATTACCCCTTGGGAGGATTGGGTCTGGCACTGCATGGTTACTGAATATCAAACTTTTTCCAAGACCAAGCACTTTTATGATCCAAATGTGATGCTTAAGGCAACTGAATGTTCTACACACCAGAGAAACAGCAGTGCATCATAAAACAGGGGAGCAACTTCTTTATGCGCTATATAATCGCCGGAATGTTGATGGTGGAAGAGGAAAAAATATTAATGTATTATGCAAAGTTCATTGGGTTATAATCTGCACACATTTATGTGAACCTTTTGAATCTAATAGATTATTTGTAAATACGTCTTTACTACTCTTGGCATCTTCCTGAAGGTGCAGCTGTTTTGCTTATCTGTGCACAAATAAAGTACTGTATCCAGTACAATTATTGCTTGTAATACTAGTACAGTTTAATGTAACTTTAACTGCAACACAGTGACAGAAGGCATTTATTGTTCTCTACTTCTTCAGAATTCTTAAGAATTAAAGGAACCACGATCGTAGCAATGGGCCACACACTCCAAACTTGACAAATTGTAGCAATTGCAGTTCTTACATTAAATTAGTCAAACTGCACTATAAGACATCTGGTGTCCCTCAAAACACAGCTAAAAGTACTTAAATATCCATTGTAGACACTCAAGTATTTTCCAAAATTGTGTTGAAACTTCCATATCTAGCCTTAAATTGCGTGCCTCGTTATGTGTAATGTTCATCAATGCTCTTAACGGGATACATTTCCTTTTGAGGAATTCTACCATGCTCTTATTGTTGGTTTCATTGTGAAGCCACAAGTAATCGTCAAGTCCTCCCCTTGTAGCTTGTACACTTTGCACCTATTAAACTTCTTTACAGTAGCCAGAGCTCTTTCTATCTAGCTTGTTTTATTTAAACAAGTACTTTTAAACCCATTATAGGTCAAAACCCAGAGTTATTATGGAGGAGAATATTTAGTCCCAGTTTCCTAAACTACTTTGTATTTTAAATTAAACTGATGTTAAAACAAGTTTTTTTATTGTTTTGTTTGTTTTTGTCCATAGCTATTGCACATTGTCTAGTAAAGGCGAGCTTTTATCCAGTAAATAACTGCACAAGATATTTTAGTTATGAGTTTTGTTTAATGCATCACTTTATATTTTCCAATACCTTAGAGTACTTTATCATAGAGGGTATTTTAAACCTGCATCCATTTCTACAGCCTATATCCAGCCCCCACTGCTGCTGTTGAGGGTAATACAGTCAGAGGCTATATGCCTGTTTGTTTGGTTTTTAGTGGGTGCCTTTCTCCTCAAAGAAGCAAACATTCTGGTACATACTCATTTAAAATAATGGTTCATACAATATACTCAATTTGCCTGCAGCCTATGAACAACAAATCAAAAAGGCAGCAGTGGAGCCTGAGAAGAGGCAGCTAACTGCGCAAGGTAATTTTCAGTTAAAATATGCATATATTACCTGGCTCTGTGATTTAGTACTGATGGGCATGGGAAGTAATGCAGTAAACTTAATGCATCCCACCATTATGGGTCTACAATTTTATTTATTTTTGTGTGCGTTAAACAAAGTGATCTGATTCGCGATAATGTTTATTTGTATAAACTTGTAAGCAGCATGCATGCAGATCGTAATTTAAAACCTGGCTCCATGAACCCAAACTATAAATTGTGCCACTCAATAGTTTGTCATGTTCATGCCTAAATCTGTATTAAATGTTTAAATTGGGGTGCATCATTTATTTCTATTTGTATGTAGCTGATGTTAACATGTTACAAACGCTGTTCTCCAGTAATATGTATGGAGTACACGCTTGCTCATTTGTGTAGGTATTATCCTTTTGTTTAATTGCGATATCCCCCCCCCCTTCCTTCTTGTTCTTACTTGAATGCATTGTTTGAGTGTCTGGAGACGCATTTACTCTGCAGCCATCTTTTTTTGAAAATTAGTTAAGGCTCATTTTAGATCTGCATGTTGTGCTTATGTTATACTGTTTAACGTACACTTTTGGTTCCTGATGCTAGGGGTTGCTTTGACAAATCCAAAATTTTAACAGTTTTTTGACTGGATGTTAAGTCTCTGTAATCAACTTAACTTGCCTTTCATTTACCTACTCTTGAATTGTATTCTTTGTGTGTGATATGTAAATCTTTTCTAAAGAAAAATATAAAAAATATGAAAAAAATAATTTATTCCGGCCCTCCCTTTTTTTTTTGCATGCCTAAATAGTACTACATTAAATGTAACAAAATTAAAGTTGCATGTTATACTGTTTTGGTTTTATTTGTTTGTTTGTTTTCAGGTTTGTTTTTTTCAGGTTTTTTTTTAATCTTTTTGGCTCTGTTGCAGTCTGTAAAGTGGCTTACCGTGTTTTGATGGGTCTATGAAGATTTTAATGCACTGGTGAAGCAAATAGAGTGCCAATGGACAGTAATATCCCATTTGTATGTATCTGACAGCATTTAAAGGAACCATGCAAATGAAGCAGAAATACATTTTAAAAATATGAATGAGTCATTTTTTCTATTTAAATGTTCATTTTCAGTTTAATTTAGCTTTGATTATTGTGTGAAAAAAAATCTGCGTTTACCACTGCATATGTCTGACCAGCCTTTTGTAGCTTTGGTTTAAGTTCTATTGCTGTATTCATATAAATGGTTTCCCTTTTTATTTAAAGCGCCTTAGCTAGCAGATGCCTTTGCATAATAATGAAAGCAGTTAGTAATATTGAATTAAACCCCCTGCTTCACACAGGGACCTAAAGTAATGATGTATTATTACTTTGGTTATAATACTTAAAACATCTGTCTAGATACCAATAAGTGACATAATCTATGGAATAGATATTATTATGTATTGGCAGATTTCATGAAGATGTCTGATTTTAAAACAAATGGCATTTCCACATCTAACCTTTACAGATTTTAATTTTATGTTGGTTAACGCTACAGTGAAAATAATGAAGACTTTGATGTGAGAATGCTTTGAAACCTCTGAATTTAGTTAAAGGGACACTGAACCCAATTTTTTTTCTTTCATGATTCAGATAGAGCATGCAATTTTAAGCAACTATCTAATTTACTCCTATTATCAAATTTTCTTCATTCTCTTGGTATGTTTATTTGAAAAGCAAGCATGTAAGTTTAGATGCCGGCCCATTTTTGGTGAATAACCTGGGTTGTCCTTGCTGATTGGACAGCACCAATAAACAAGTGCTGTCCATGGTCCTGAACCACAAATTTGCTTGCTTCTTAAGCTTAGATGCCTTCTTTCTCAAATAAAGATAGTAAGAGAATGAAGAAAAATTGATAATAGGAGTAAATTAGAAAGTTCCCTCAAATTGCATGCCCTATCTGAATCATGAAAGAAAAAAATTGGGTTCAGTGTTCCTTTAAGAATTTATCAGCCAGTTATAAGCCATTATAGCAGTGTTTGTACCAAGAAATGTTTTCAAATAACATTTAATAATTTTTTTTTATATAGCTAGGTAGCGATTCATACCTGAGTCAGTTTCTTGTGGTTGCTGATTGAGCTTATAAATGTAGATAAATGGCTGATTTAGCAAATAAAACATTACATTTTTTTTTAATGAAAAAAAACTATTTAAGAATTTGGGGTTCCTTCTGAATGCTGTATATTTTCATTATTTGAATCATTCGTGCAGTTTGAGTAGGCCTTAATATGTATAGTTAAGATAATCTGTGTATAATGAGGGGAAAAAGGCAAAGTTTCCTCTGAGCTTGCTCCTTTTAATTTAAAAATATATATATATTTTTTTTTTTTTTTTTTTTTTTTTATTTTTTTTTAACAATGTAGACGGTTCCCTGTTTTCGTCATTTAAATTTGTTACTTAAGTATTTTTTTATAATGTAACATGTTTAAAATAAACCCTTTATGTGCAACATGTCTTTATAGCTTTGTTTTACAACAATGTTTTTTTTTAATTTGCTGGGAGAACATTAAATGCTTTTTCTGCTTTAATTTATTACTAAAATAATGCAGCCTTTGCAGACCAATGCAAATATTTGCTGTCACTGTCATATACAGCACTTTACAATCTAACATCTCCAAATGATTCTCTAATGAATATAAATTTGCATATTGCTGTTAAATTCTCCTTTAAAATTCTATAAAATGGACTAATGTGCATACTTTAATTTCATAATGTTGTGGTGATATGATGTTCAATTGTAGGTATACCCTGAAAAAAGTAGAAAATTAGCGAGTTCTTCAGGACTTCCCAGTTTAACTAAATATATGCCCTTTCCTGTCTTTGATCTTGGCTCCATTCTCCTCTGGGGGGGATAGAAATAATTGACTACTCAACTTTTACCACTTTAAAGGTTGCTCCCCTGCCTTTACTCATTTTAACAGGAGCCACATGATTTAGGAACCATGGTTCTGGATCTTCACTGGGCAGATTAAGGTATATGAACATTGCAGTAACATATGGTGGATAGTGCAGATTCCCTCTGGTGTTCCCACTAGATGCCAGGGAGTAAATAGTTTCACTTTCTAATGCAGAAAGTATGGCAGCCCTTATGCATTCTGTAAGCGTGCTGTGGCACCTTTTTGAAAAAGAGGAAACAGCACTTCTTTATGGCATTCTCCATTACAAGATAAAATAGCTTGCTTAAACACAGGATGTTCAGCCCCCAGTCTCAGCCCAAACTAGGCTTCTCGAACCAGCAAGATAAACTCCCCTGTAAGTTAAAGTTTTATCTTATACAAAAAAATTAAATGCAAGCATGATTTAAATAAAACAGGTCCAGTTGGCCAAACTCGGAAAGGTATTTTTCTTTGTTTTTTATGGCACGATGAGTCCATGGATCATCTTAATTACTAATGGTATATTCACCTCCTGGTCAGCAGAAGGCGGCAAAGAGCACCTTCCCTCCCACTCCAGTCATTCTCTTTGCCTACATTATTGATAGGAAGTGGCAGAGTGAGGTGTTAGTATAGATTCTTCAATCAAGATTTTATTATTTTTAAAGTAGTGCAGTATTGTGCTGCTGTGTTCTAGGGTGTAGCCGTAGTCCATATCAGTCTCTTCAGTAGAGCTGTGGTGGCTTTATAGCAATGGGAACTTGTGGGACATAATTCTCACTGCGCCTCCCATATTCTGATGCTGCCCTTACCCTGAAAACCTGAGGGATTTTTACTCAGAACTTTAGTTTATTTACAGGTCCATGTGAGGTAGAGGACCTCTTAAACCTGGGAACTGCCTTGCTGCCAGGCAGAAGATGAGGTAAGTGTTGACTTTATTCTGGGGGTAGAGAATCTCAGAAGAAGTTTGGGCACTTTATTATTTTATCTAGACCTCATTGAACTTGGATTCTCCTAGTCTATTAGGTGACATTATGGCAGTTAGGACACAGGCACTGGGGTTGACATGTCATCTCCCGGCGGTTTCATATCTAATAATAAAACCAACCGGGAGATTTTATATTGAACTGTGTGAGCTCTAAGAGGGTTTCTCTGAGCTATCGAAATAAACAGCTGTTTAAACTGAAGCCATTAGTCTGTGCTCGTGCTCCCAGTGGCTTTACTTAAAACAATGGCAACTGGGAGATCACATATTGAGTTTTTATTTATAAGATGAGCTGTTTGTCACAGTGTGAGAGGTGTTTCCGAGATTGGTAACAGCGGACTAAGCAGCGTGCTCATCTGAAGCTGTTCATTCTAGTATTTTGCTCCCAGTGCCTCTACTTAAACAATGGCGACCAGGAGATGACTTGTGAAACGCCCACGAAGGGCAGAGCTTGTTAATGGCCCCATGTATTGCACTGCTCCTTCCTAACACTTCCGACTATCGGAAGGAAAGGGGGAATTTAGTCTAGAATGTGCGCCTTGCAGAAGACACTTCCTTCCTACCTTTTCCGGTTTTCAGAAGGATCGTAGGAATTCTTGGCTGAGTTTTTGCTCTTAAGACAGCGCTATAACAAGGTCAGGATTTGTGTAGAGGCTGTCTGATGCCTCATCTGGGACAGGCTGAGGTGTAGACGGGGTTTAGCAGTATTGAAATTCCTTGTACATATTCAGACATTTCTGACCTCATATAAAGTAAAGAAGTTACACTTTAACATTTAAAGAGACAGTAACATTTGTTAATTTTTATTAACAAAAGATTGTCTTTATTTAATTATTCTGCCATATTTGAGTCAGATTGATTAAGAAAGTGTACTTAAAACTTTATAAAATTTTATAACACACATGCATTGCCCTGCGGTTCCTCACAAACTCCATCTGGAGTTGCTGCGCAAGACATTGCTTCTTTAATGTCATAGCGATATCTGTGAACAAAGAAGTAACGTTTATTTTCTTAAAAACTTACTGAAAATAAAGTTTGGAATGTATTGGGTCTCTGATGACCAGATGGCACCTCAGCAAATTTAAGCTGAGGTGTAGATAGGTTCTGCAATGTTTGCGTGCTAAGTTAGCTTTCTTCTGCACACACAGATAACATTTTTCTTTTTAAAATTTAAAGAGACCGTAAAGTTTTTTATGTGTTAATATTTGTTAAAGCATTCCAGCTGTTTATTTATGTAATTCATCCTTTGTGACTCAGGATGGACCAAGAGGCCCTACTAGGGGTCTTTTGTTTTAGGCTTGGAGACCATTGTGGTACTACCAATCCACTTCTATTTCTCATTTATTGAGAGATCTTTAATTGATAAAGATAGAAAACCTACTCTTTTCTAAGGTGCATACTGCTTAGGAGCCTAGTGACAAGGGTCAAGATATGCCACAAATTCTCCTAAGGTGTCCCTAACATTTTTATAGCCCACATGCAGTGCCCTGCTTTCCTCGCACTCCACTTGGAGTTACCTTGTATTTAATACATGATCTGTTTTTCCCACGCTCTATCGTGTTATTAATTGTTGTAGCTATTCTGAATGTTTCTTCCCTGTAAGGAAGATACTTTGGTAGTATTGCATAAGGAATTCTCAGTCTCTGATGAGGTAATTCCTTTATATGATCTTGAGTTTATTTTCCTTCTGTTTTAGTTGAATACCTCCATTTACTACTTAGAGGAGGTTTTAGTTTCTCTGGGTGTCCCCAACACCAGTAGGTTATATTAATGTGATGTGCCCTTCATGGTAGAAGTATTTTCTGTACCAGATAGGGCTATAGAGTTACCCAGTTTCTTTCATGTAATTGGCAAGAGTCCATGAGCTAGTGATGTATGGGATATACAATCCTACCAGGAGGGGCAAAGTTTCCCAAACTTTGCCCCTCCTGCCTCCAATGGAGGTGGTGAAGTAAGTTTGTGCTAAGATTTCTACGTTGACATGCGCTTCTCAGCATTTTGAAGCCAGATTCCTCTGAGTACAGCGAATGTCAGAGGGACGTGGAGAGTATTACCTATTGAATGCAATGATTTTCCTAATGGGGGTCTTTTTCATAGGTTCTCTTATCGGTTGTAGAGATTCATCTCCTACCTCCCTTTTCAGATCGACGATATACTCTCATATACCATTACCTCTACTGATAACTGTTTCAGTATTGGTTTGGCTATCTGCTATATGTGGATGGGTGTCTTTGGGTATGTTTTTATTACTTAAGACACCTCAGCTATGGTTTGGCACTTTATGCATTTATATAAAGTTCTAAATATATGTATTGTACTTATATTTGCCATGAGTCAGGTTCATGTATTTCCTTTTGCAGATTGTCAGTTTCATATTTGGGAAAGTTAATATTGAGAAATATTTTTCTTTCCTGGGGTTTAGTCTTTTTTTTTTCAATTGACTACTTGTTTCAAATTGCGGGCTGTCTTAGGCTCACGGGTGCGCTAAATGCTACACTTTATTGCGTCATTTTTGTCGCAAAAGGCACGTCCGTTGATGCAAGTTCGTCATTTCTGGTGTCGTACTTGACGCAGGGGTTCACACAGGGTTGCGTCATTAGTGATGAGAGTGTCATTTCCGGACATGGTTGGCGCCAAAAAAATGTTTCCGTTATGTTGTGCGTCATACTTTTCATTATTTATTGCCCCATTGCTTTTGCCTCTTGCCTTTTTCTATGCCAGATGGCTATGCTATTTGCATTTTTTCCCATTCCTGAAACTGTCATATAAGGAAATTGATAATTTTGCTTTGTATGTTTTTTCTTTCACATTTTGCAAGATGTCTCAATCTGATCCTGCCTCAGAAGTATCTGCTGTAACTTTGCTGCCTGACATCGGTTCTACCAAAGCTAAGTGCATTTGTTGTAAAATTGTGGAGATTATATCTCCTAATGTCATTTGTATTCGTTGTCATGATAAACTTTTACATGCAGATAGTTTCCATCTGTAATAGTACATTGCCGGTTGCAATTCCTTCAACCTCTAATGTACATGATATACCTGTGAATTTTAAAGAATTTGTTACTGATTCTATTCAGAAGGCTTTGTCTGCCTTTCCACCTTCTAATAAGTGTAAGAGGTCTTTTAAAACTTCTCATAAAGTTGATGAAATTTCAAATGACCAACAACATAATGAATAATCCACCTCTGATGATGATCTATCTGATTCAGAAGATCCTTCCTCAGACATTGACACTGACAAATCTACTTATTTATTTAAAATAGAGTATATGCGTTCTTTGTTAAAAGAAGTGTTACTTTGGATATTGAGGAAGCTAGTCCTCTTGATATTAAAACCAGTAAACGTTTAAAAACTGTTTTTAAACCTACTGTGGTTACTCCAGAGGTATTTCCTATTCCTGATGCTATTTCTGACATGATTTCTAAGGAATGGAATAAGCCAGGTACTCCTTTTAATCCTTCTGCAAGGTTTAAAAAATTGTATCCTTTACCAGCAATTGCAATAGAGTTTTGGGAAAAGATCCCCAAAGTTGATGGGGCTATTTCTACTCTTGCTAAATGAACCACTATTCCTATGGAAGATAGTACTTCCTTTAAAGATCCTTTAGATAGGAAGCTTGAATCTTATCTAAGGAAAGCCTATTTATACTCAGGTCATCGTCTTAGGCCTGGAATTACTTTGGCTGATGTTGCAGCTGCTTCAACTTTTTGGTTGGAGAATTTAGCGCAACAAGCATTGTTTGCTTACTGCAACATACTAATTTTATTTGTGATGTAATTTTTGATATTATCAAAATTGATGTTAGATCCATGTCTTTAGCTATTTTAGCTAGAAGAGCTTTGTGGCTTAAATCTTGGTATGCTGATATGACATCTAAGTCTAGATTACTATCTCTTTCCAAGGTAATAATTTATTTGGTTCTCAGTTGGATTCTATTTCAACTTCAAATTAGTTTTTTTGCCTCAGGATAAAATTACCTAAGGGTAAATCTAAGGCTTCTAATTGTTTTTGTTCCTTTCGTCAAAATAAGGAACAAAAACCTAATCCTTCCCCCAAGGAATCTGTTTCCAATTGGAAGCCTTCCTCAAATTGGAATAAATCCAAGCCATTCAAGAAACTAAAGTCAGCCCCTAAGTCCGCATGAAGGTGCGGCCCGCATTCCAGTTCAGCTGGTAGGGGGCAGATTAAGGTTTCTTTCATGTAATTAGCAAGAGTCCATGAGCTAGTGACGTATGGGATATACATTCCTACCAGGAGGGGCAAAGTTTCCCAAACCTTAAAATGCCTATAAATACACCCCTCACCACACCCACAATTCAGTTTTACAAACTTTGCCTCCGATGGAGGTGGTGAAGTAAGTTTGTGCTAGATTCTACGTTGATATGCGCTCCGCAGCAAGTTGGAGCCCGGTTTTCCTCTCAGCGTGCAGTGAATGTCAGAGGGATGTGAAGAGAGTATTGCCTATTTGAATGCAGTGATCTCCTTCTACGGGGTCTATTTCATAGGTTCTCTGTTATCGGTCGTAGAGATTCATCTCTTACCTCCCTTTTCAGATCGACGATATACTCATATATACCATTACCTCTGCTGATTCTCGTTTCAGTACTGGTTTGGCTTTCTACAAACATGTAGATGAGTGTCCTGGGGTAAGTAAATCTTATTTTCTGTGACACTCTAAGCTATGGTTGGGCACTTTGTTTATAAAGTTCTAAATATATGTATTCAAACATTTATTTGCCTTGACTCAGAATGTTC
This sequence comes from Bombina bombina, assembly GCF_027579735.1. Classification (NCBI taxonomy): domain Eukaryota; kingdom Metazoa; phylum Chordata; class Amphibia; order Anura; family Bombinatoridae; genus Bombina; species Bombina bombina. The sequence goes on from NC_069500.1 coordinate 543,518,991, forward strand.
AACTTTCCTTATTTTCTTCTGTTATGTGTGATCAGTCCACGGGTCATCATTACTTCTGGGATATAACTCCTCCCCAACAGGAAATGCAAGAGGATTCACCCAGCAGAGCTGCATATAGCTCCTCCCCTCTACGTCAGTCCCAGTCATTCTCTTGCACCCAACGACTAGATAGGATGTGTGAGAGGACTATGGTGATTATACTTAGTTTTTATGACTTCAATCAAAAGTTTGTTATTTTAAAATAGCACCGGAGCGTGTTATTACTTCTCTGGCAGAGTTTGAGGAAGAATCTGACAGAGATTTTTTACTATGATTTTAACCGGAGTCGTTAAGATCATATTGCTGTTCTCGACCATCTGAGGGAGGTAAAGGCTTCAGATCAGGGGACAGCGGGCAGATGAATCTGCATTGAGGTATGTGGCAGTTTTTATTTTCTGAATGGAATTGATGAGAAAAGCCTGCCATACCGTTAAAATGACATGTATGTATACACTTCAGTATTCTGGGGATGGTATTTCACCGGATCTACTGTGTTAAAGATCACTAATCCTTTTAATAACTATTCTCATGTTAAACGTTTTTGCTGGAATGTAGAATCGTTTACATTGCTGAGGTACTGTGTGAATAAATGTTTGGGCATTATTTTCCACTTGGCAGTTTTTTGCTTTAATTGTGACAGTTTCGTTTCTCTTCACTGCTGTGTGGGAGAGGGAGGGGCCGTTTTTGGCGCTCTTTGCTACGCATCAAAAAATTCCAGTCAGCTACTTTTATATTTCCTGCATGATCCGGTTCATCTCTGACAGATCTCAGGGGTCTTCAAACTTCTTTGAAGGGAGGTAAATTCTCTCAGCAGAGCTGTGAGAATTCTTATAGTGACTGTGTATAAAAAACGTTGTTTTGTTTTCTTATGTACAAATTTAATTAGTGCTGTTGTTTTTTACTAATGGGAACAAACCTTTGCTAAAGGTTGTGTTGTTTTAAAATTTGATGCAATAACTGTTTTTCAGTTCATTATTTCAACTGTCATTTAATCGTTAGTACCTCTTTGAGGCACAGTACGTTTTTTGCTAAAAAAGATTATAACCAAGTTGTAAGTTTTTTTGCTAGTGTGTTAAACATGTCTGACTCAGAGGAAGATATCTGTGTCATTTGTTCCAATGCCAAGGTGGAGCCCAATAGAAATTTATGTACTAACTGTATTGATGCTACTTTAAATAAAAGTCAATCTGTACAATGTGAACACATTTCACCAAACAGCGAGGGGAGAGTTATGCCGACTAACTCGCCTCACGCGACAGTACCTGCATCTCCCGCCCGGGAGGTGCGTGATATTTTGGCGCCTAGTACATCTGGGCGGCCATTACAGATAACATTACAAGATATGGCTACTGTTATGACTGAAGTTTTGTCTAAATTACCTGAACTAAGAGGCAAGCGTGATCACTCTGGGGTGAGAACAGAGTGCGCTGACAATGCTAGGGCCATGTCTGATACTGCGTCACAGCTCGCAGAGCATGAGGACGGAGAGCTTCATTCTGTGGGTGACGGTTCTGATCCAAACAGATTGGACTCAGATATTTCAAATTTTAAATTTAAATTGGAGAACCTCCGTGTACTACTAGGGGAGGTCTTAGCAGCTCTCAACGATTGTAACACTGTTGCAATACCAGAGAAACTGTGTAGGTTGGATAAATACTTTGCGGTACCGGCGAGTACTGACGTTTTTCCTATACCTAAGAGACTAACTGAAATTGTTACTAAGGAGTGGGATAGACCCGGTGTGCCGTTCTCACCCCCTCCAATATTTAGAAAGATGTTTCCAATAGACGCCACCACTCGGGACTTATGGCAAACGGTCCCCAAGGTGGAGGGAGCAGTTTCTACTTTAGCTAAGCGTACCACTATCCCGGTGGAGGATAGCTGTGCTTTCTCAGATCCAATGGATAAAAAATTAGAGGGTTACCTTAAGAAAATGTTTGTTCAACAAGGTTTTATATTACAACCCCTTGCATGTATCGCGCCGATTACGGCTGCGGCAGCATTTTGGATTGAGTCGCTTGAAGAGAACCTTAGTTCCTCTACGCTAGACGACATTACGGACAGGCTTAGAGTCCTTAAACTAGCTAATTCTTTCATTTCGGAGGCCGTAGTACATTTAACCAAACTTACGGCTAAGAACTCAGGATTCGCCATACAGGCACGCAGGGCACTGTGGCTAAAATCCTGGTCAGCTGATGTTACTTCTAAGTCCAAATTACTTAATATACCTTTCAAGGGGCAGTCCTTATTCGGGCCCGGTTTGAAAGAAATTATCGCTGACATTACGGGAGGTAAGGGCCACGCCCTACCTCAAGACAAGGCCAAAGCTAAGGCTAGACAGTCTAATTTTCGTCCCTTTCGGAATTTCAAAACAGGAGCAGCATCAACCTCCACTGCACCAAAACAGGAAGGAGCTGTTGCTCGTTACAGGCAAGGCTGGAAGCCTAACCAGTCCTGGAACAAAAGCAAGCAGGCCAGGAAACCTGCTGCTGCCCCAAAGACAGCATGAACCGAGAGCCCCCGATCCGGGACCGGATCTAGTAGGGGGCAGACTCTCTCTCTTCGCCCAGGCCTGGGCAAGAGATGTTCAGGATCCCTGGGCACTAGAGATCATATCTCAGGGATACCTTCTAGACTTCAAATTATCTCCCCCAAGAGGGAGATTTCATCTGTCAAGGTTGTCAACAAACCAGATAAAGAAAGAAGCGTTTCTACGCTGCGTACAAGATCTGTTAACAATGGGAGTGATCCATCCGGTTCCGTGGTCGGAACAAGGACAAGGGTTCTACTCAAACCTGTTTGTGGTTCCCAAAAAAGAGGGAACTTTCAGGCCAATCTTAGATTTAAAGACTCTAAACAAATTCCTAAGAGTTCCATCGTTCAAAATGGAAACTATTCGGACAATCTTACCCATGATCCAAGAGGGTCAGTACATGACCACAGTGGATTTAAAGGATGCTTACCTTCACATACCGATCCACAAAGATCATCACCGGTATCTAAGGTTTGCCTTCTTAGACAGGCACTACCAGTTTGTAGCTCTTCCATTCGGATTGGCTACGGCTCCAAGAATCTTCACAAAGGTTCTGGGTGCCCTTCTAGCGGTACTAAGACCGCGAGGGATTTCGGTAGCTCCGTACCTAGACGACATTCTAATACAAGCTTCAAGCTTTCAAACTGCCAAGTCTCATACAGAGTTAGTTCTGGCATTTCTAAGGTCGCATGGATGGAAAGTGAACGAAAAGAAGAGTTCTCTCTTTCCTCTCACAAGAGTTCCATTCTTGGGGACTCTTATAGATTCTGTAGAAATGAAGATTTACCTGACAGAAGACAGGTTAACAAAACTTCAAAATGCATGCCGCGTCCTTCATTCCATTCAACACCCGTCAGTAGCTCAATGCATGGAGGTGATCGGCTTAATGGTAGCGGCAATGGACATAGTACCTTTTGCACGCCTACACCTCAGACCGCTGCAATTATGCATGCTAAGTCAGTGGAATGGGGATTACTCAGATTTGTCCCCTACTCTGAATCTGAATCAAGAGACCAGAAATTCTCTTCTATGGTGGCTTCATCGGCCACACCTGTCCAGGGGGATGCCATTCAGCAGGCCAGACTGGACAATTGTAACAACAGACGCCAGCCTACTAGGTTGGGGCGCTGTCTGGAATTCTCTGAAGGCTCAGGGACTATGGAATCAGGAGGAGAGTCTCCTTCCAATAAACATTCTGGAATTGAGAGCAGTTCTCAATGCCCTTCTGGCTTGGCCCCAGTTAATAACTCGGGGGTTCATCAGGTTTCAGTCGGACAACATCACGACTGTAGCTTACATCAACCATCAGGGAGGGACAAGAAGCTCCCTAGCAATGATGGAAGTATCAAAGATAATTCGCTGGGCAGAGTCTCACTCTTGCCACCTGTCAGCAATCCACATCCCGGGAGTGGAGAACTGGGAGGCGGATTTCTTGAGTCGCCAGACTCTTCATCCGGGGGAGTGGGAACTTCATCCGGAGGTCTTTGCCCAAATACTTCGACGTTGGGGCAAACCAGAGATAGATCTCATGGCGTCTCGCCAGAACGCCAAACTTCCTCGCTACGGGTCCAGATCCAGGGATCCGGGAGCAGTTCTGATAGATGCTTTGACAGCACCTTGGAACTTCAGGATGGCTTATGTGTTTCCACCCTTCCCGCTGCTTCCTCGATTGATTGCCAAAATCAAACAGGAGAGAGCATCAGTAATTCTAATAGCACCTGCTTGGCCACGCAGGACTTGGTATGCAGATCTAGTGGACATGTCATCCTGTCCGCCTTGGTCTCTACCTCTAAGACAGGACCTTCTGATACAGGGTCCATTCAAACATCAAAATCTAACTTCTCTGAAGCTGACTGCTTGGAAATTGAACGCTTGATTTTATCAAAACGTGGTTTTTCTGAGTCGGTTATTGATACCCTGATTCAGGCTAGGAAGCCTGTTACCAGAAGGATTTACCATAAAATATGGCGGAAATACCTATACTGGTGCGAATCCAAAGGTTACTCCTGGAGTAAGGTTAGGATCGCTAGGATATTGTCTTTTCTACAAGAAGGTTTAGAAAAGGGTTTATCAGCTAGTTCATTAAAGGGACAGATTTCAGCTCTGTCCATCTTGTTACACAGACGTCTGTCAGAAAATCCAGACGTCCAGTCCTTTTGTCAGGCTTTAGCTAGGATCAAGCCTGTGTTTAAAGCTGTTGCTCCACCATGGAGTTTAAACTTAGTTCTTAACGTTTTACAGGGTGTTCCGTTTGAACCCCTTCATTCCATTGATATAAAAATGTTATCTTGGAAAGTTCTGTTTTTAATGGCTATTTCCTCGGCTCGAAGAGTCTCTGAGTTATCAGCCTTACATTGTGATTCCCCTTATCTGATTTTTCACTCAGACAAGGTAGTTCTGCGTACTAAACCTGGGTTCTTACCTAAGGTAGTCACTAACAGGAACATCAATCAAGAGATTGTTGTCCCATCCTTGTGTCCAAATCCTTCTTCAAAGAAGGAACGTCTTTTACACAATCTGGATGTAGTTCGTGCCCTCAAGTTCTACTTGCAGGCAACTAAAGATTTTCGCCAAACTTCTTCCTTGTTTGTCGTTTACTCTGGACAGAGGAGAGGTCAAAAAGCTTCTGCTACCTCTCTCTCTTTTTGGCTTCGTAGCATAATACGTTTAGCCTATGAGACTGCTGGACAGCAGCCTCCTGAAAGAATTACAGCTCACTCCACTAGAGCTGTGGCTTCCACTTGGGCCTTTAAGAATGAGGCCTCTGTTGAACAGATTTGCAAGGCTGCAACTTGGTCTTCGCTTCATACTTTTTCCAAATTTTACAAATTTGACACTTTTGCTTCTTCGGAGGCTATTTTTGGGAGAAAGGTTCTTCAGGCAGTGGTTCCTTCTGTATAATGAGCCTGCCTATCCCTCCCGTCATCCGTGTACTTTTGCTTTGGTATTGGTATCCCAGAAGTAATGATGACCCGTGGACTGATCACACATAACAGAAGAAAACATAATTTATGCTTACCTGATAAATTCCTTTCTTCTGTTGTGTGATCAGTCCACGGCCCGCCCTGTTTTAAGGCAGGTAAATATCTTTTAAATTATACTCCAGTCACCACTTCACCCTTGGTTACTCCTTTCTCGTTGTTTCTTGGTCGAATGACTGGGACTGACGTAGAGGGGAGGAGCTATATGCAGCTCTGCTGGGTGAATCCTCTTGCATTTCCTGTTGGGGAGGAGTTATATCCCAGAAGTAATGATGACCCGTGGACTGATCACACAACAGAAGAAAGGAATTTATCAGGTAAGCATAAATTATGTTTTTCAGACAGTCAGTTTCATATTTGGGATAATGCATTTGAATTAATCATTTTTTCTTACCTTCAAAAATTTGACTCTTTTTTCCCTGTGGGCTGTTAGGCTCGCGGGGGCTGAAAATGCTTCATTTTATTGCGTCATTCTTGGCGCAGACTTTTTTGGCGCAAAAATTCTTTTCCGTTTCCGGCGTCATACGTGTCGCCGGAAGTTGCGTCATTTTTTGACGTTATTTTGCGCCAAAAATGTCGGCGTTCCGGATGTGGCGTCATTTTTTGCGCCAAAAGCATTTTAGGCGCCAAATAATGTGGGCGTCTGATTTGGCGCTAAAAAATATGGGCGTCTCTTTTGTCTCCACATTATTTTAGTCTCATTTTTTTCATTGCTTCTGGTTGCTAGAAGCTTGTTCTTTGGCATTTTTTCCCATTCCTGAAACTGTCATTTAAGGAATTTGATCAATTTTGCTTTATATGTTGTTTTTTTGTCTTACATATTGCAAGATGTCTCACGTTGCATCTGAGTCAGAAGATACTACAGGAAAATCGCTGTCTAGTGCTGGAGCTACCAAGCTAAGTGTATCTGCTATAATTTTTGGTATCTGTTTCTCCAGCTGTTGTTTGTATTGCATGTCATGACAAACTTATTAATGCAGATAAAATTTCCTTTAGTACTGTTACATTACCTGTTGCTGTTCCGTCAACATCTAATTTTCAGAGTGTTCCTGATAAACATAAGAGATTTTATTTTTTTAAATCCATTAAGAAGGCTATGTCTGTTATTTCTCCTTCTAGTTTACATAAAAGTCTTTTAAAACTTCTCTTTTTTCAGATGAATTTTTAAATGAACATAATCATTCTGATACTGATAAATCTTTGTATTTGTATTCAGAACATTGTCTCTCAGGGGTACCAAATAGTATTCAGAGTAAGACCTCCTGTGAGAAGATTTTTTCTTTCACGCATCCCAGTGAATCCAGTAAAAGCTCAGGCTTTCCTGAAGTGTTTCAGATCTGGAGATTTCAGGGGTAATCATGCCGGTTCCTTATCAGGAACAAGGCCTGGAGTTTTATTCAAATCTATTTATTGTCTCAAAGAAAGGAAATTCATTCAGACCAGTTCTGGATCTAAAAATTTTGAATAGTTATGTAAGAGTACCAACTTTCAAGATGGTGATTATAAGGACTATTCTGCCTTTTGTTCAGCAAGGACATATGTCTACAATAGACTTGCAGGATGCTTACCTTCATATTCCGATTCATCCAGAACATTATCGGTTCCTGAGATTCTCTTTTCTAGACAAGCATTACCAATTTGTTGCTCTTCCATTTGGCCTAGCAACAGCTCCAAGAATCTTTTCAAAGGTTCTGGGTGCCCTACTCTCTGTAATCAGAATACAGGGTATTGCGGTGTTTCCTTATTTGGACGATATCTTGGTACTAGCTCAGTCTTTACGTTCTGCAGAATCTCACACAAATCAACTTGTGGTGTTTCTTCGAAATCATGGTTGGAGGATCAATTTACCAAAAAGTTTTTTGATTCCTCAGACAAGGGTCACCTTTTTAGGTTTCCAGATAGATTCAGTGTCCATGACTCTGTCTCTAACAGACAAGAGACAATTAAAATTGGTTGCAGCATGTCGGCACCTTCAGTCTCAGTCATTCCCTTCAGTGGCTATGTGCATGGATGTTTTAGGCCTCATGACTGCAGCATCAGATGTGATTCCTTTTGCTCATTTTCACATGAGACCTCTCCAGCTTTGCATGCTGAATCAATGGTGCTGGGATTATACAAATATATCACAATTAATATCCTTAAATCCCAATGTTCGACACTCTGACGTGGTGGTTAAATCACCAGCGTTTAGTTCAAGGGTCCTCTCTTGTTTGACCAACCTGGACTGTGATCACAACAGATGCGAGTCTTTCAGGTTAGGGAGCTGTCTGGGGATCTCTGACAGCACAAGGGGTTTGGAAATCTCAAGAGGCGAGATTACCAATCAATATTTTAGAAAGTGCAATTCTCAGAGCTCTTCAGTTTTGGCCTCTGTTGAAGAGAGAACCGTTCATTTGTTTTCAGACAATATCACAACGGTGGCATATGTCAATCATCAGGGTGGGACTCACAGTCCCCTAGCTATGAAAGAAGTATCTTGGATACTTGTTTGGGCGGAATCCAGCTCTTGTCTAATTTCTGCGGTTCATATCCCAGGTGTAGACTATTGGGAGGCAGATTTTCTCAGCCGTCAGACTTTACATCCAGGGGAGTGGTCTCTCCATCCGGATGTTTTTTCTCAGATTGTTCAGATGTGGAGTCTTCCAGAAATAGATCTGATGGCTTCTCATCTAAACAAGAAACTTCCCAGATACCTGTAGAGGGATTCTCAGGCAGAAGCAGTGGATGCGCTGACACTTCCTTGGTGTTATCTACCTGCTTATATCTTCCCGCCTCTAGTTCTTCTTCCGAGAGTGATCTCCAAGATCATCATGGAACAATCATTTGTGTTGCTGGTGGCTCCAGCATTGCCCCACAGGTTTTGGTATGCGGATCTTGTTCGGATGTCCAGTTGCCAACCTTGGCCACTTCCGTTAAGGCCGGACCTACTGTGTCAAGGTCCGGTTTTCCATCAGGATCTCAGATCATTAAATTTGAAGGTGTGGAAATTGAACGCCTAGTATTAAGTCATAGAAGTTTCTCTGACTCAGTAATTAATACTATGTTACAAGCTCGTAAATCTGTCTCTAGGAAGATTTATTATAGAGTTTGGAAGACTTAAATTTCATGGTGTTCTTCTCATAAATTCTCTTGGCATTCTTTTAGAATTCCTAGAATTTTACAGTTTCTCCAGGATGGTTTGGATAGGGGTTTGTCTGCAAGTTTCTTGAAGGGACAAATCTCTGCTCTTTCTGTTTTATTTCACAGAAAGATTGCTATTCTTCCTGATATCCACTGTTTTTTATAGGCTTTAGTACGTATTAAGCCTGTCATTAAATCAATTTCTCCTCCTTGGAGTCTTAATTTGGTTTTGATGGCTTTACAGGCTCCTCCTTTTGAGCCTATGCATTCTTTGGACATTAAACTACTTTCTTGGAAAGTGTAGTTCCTTTTGGCTATCTCTTCTGCTAGAAGAGTTTCTGAGCTATCTGCTTTTTCTTGTGAATCTCCTTTGCTGATTTTTCATCAGGATAAGGCGGTTTTGCGGACTTCATTTGAATTTTTACCTAAGGTTGTGAATTCTAACAACATTAGTAGAGAAATTGTTGTCCTTCCTTGTGTCCTAATTCTAAGAATCCTTTGGAAAGATCCTTACATTCTTTGGATGTGGTAAGAGCTTTGAAATATTATGTTGAAGTTACTAAGGTTTCAGGAAGACTTCTAGTCTATTTGTTATATTTTCTGGTCCTAAGAAAGGACAGAAGGCCTCTGCTATTTCCTTGGGCTCTTGGTTAAAGCTTTTGATTCAAAAAGGATGGCTACAGCACAGGTATCACAGTATATAGGCGTGCACAGTTCCCAGGCTCTGCCAAACCTAAGATCCAGATAAGTAATCCAAAAATGGGAACAGTACCACACTGATGATTTTCAAAGTTGCTTTGTTGGGACATCAAAAAACAGCACGACGTTTCGGTCTCACCAGACCTTAATCATGTGAATACAATATAGCCTAACCACCACACCTATATACCTAAAGAGAGAGGAGACTATCACCTGTTACAGGTGCATCTATAACAGTGTTTCAGCAATTTAATGAAAAAAACATTCATAAGTTCATAGCTCCATCTAGTGGTGAAGAAAGGTCATCACTTCCAACAATTAAGTGACCTAAAAGATGCAGGTACAAAAAATTTGTTTTTCACCACTAGATGGAGCTATGAACTTATGCATGTTTTTTTCATTAAATTGCTGAAACACTGTTATAGATGCACCTGTAACAGGTGATAGTCTCCTCCCTCTTTAGGTATATAGGTGTGGTGGTTAGGCTATATTGTATTCACATGATTAAGGTCTGGTGAGACCGAAACGTCGTGCTGTTTTTTGATGTCCCAATAAAGCAACTTTGAAAATCATCAGTGTGGTGCTGTTCCCATTTTTGGATTACTTAAAGCTTTTGATTCACCAAGCTTATTTGGAGTCGGGTCAAGCCCCGCCTTAGAGAATTACAGCTCATTCTACTAGATCAGTCTCCACTTTGTGGGCTTTTAAAAATGAAGCTTTAGTTGATCAGATTGGCAAAGCAGCGACTTGGTCCTCTTTGCATACATTTACTAAATGATGTATTTGCTTCTTCTGAAGCAGTTTTTGGTAGAAAAGTTCTTCAGGCAGCTGTTTCAGTTTGATTCTTCTGCTGATGTTTTAAGTTTTTCTTTTCTTCATGAGAATAACTTATATTTGGGTTGTGGATTATTTTTTCAGCATTTGGCTGCTGTTTATTTTTTATCCCTCCCTCTCTAGTGACTCTTGCGTGGAGTTCCACATCTTGGGTATTTGATATCCCATACGTCACTAGCTCATGGACTCTTGCCAATTACATGAAAGAAAATATAATTTATTTAAAAACTTACCTGATAAATTCATTTCTTTCATATTGGCAAGAGTCCATTAGGCCCACCCTTTTTATGGTGGTTATGATTTTTTGTATAAAGCACAATTATTCCAAATTCCTTTGATGCTTTTTACTCCTTTCTTTATCACCCCACTACTTGGCTATTCGTTAAACTGAATTGTGGGTGTGGTGAGGGGTGTATTTATAGGGATTTTGAGGTTTGGGAAACTTTGCCCCTCCTGGTAGGATTGTATATCCCATACATCACTAGCTCATGGACTCTTGCCAATATGAAAGAAATGCATTTATCAGGTAAGTTCTTTCATAAATTGTTTTTCTCTTTAATTTAAAAGATGCTCAGGGGGACTAAGAATTTACATGCTAGCCAAGGGAGATGCTATTTGCAGGAGGATAGTTGTTCCTTAAGGACTCTATGAAGATAAAAGACCCTATGGTTAGAAATTAGAGGGTTTACATTGTCAGCCTGCGGTTTGTATGGCCACTGTTTCTGGTGCGGCGGCGTACTGGTTTGATGCTTTGTCTGATTCTATTGGACAGACACCCCTCTCGCAGGGATAGAAGGGTTTTTAATTTAGTAGACTCCTTTATATGCAGAATAGAATAAAGGAAGTATGAGATAATTTCGTTCCATTCCAGATTTATAGGTAAATCCTTCCACTCCTTTTCCAAAGTAGAAGCAGTTTAAGCCTTTCTGGAGACCCTATCTGGCTTAGAATAGGGGAAAATAGTCCAAGAAGCCTGCTGTTGAATCGAAGACAGCATGAGGGGCGTGCACCCGATCCATAAGTGGCAGGTTCTCCTTTCTCAATCTTTTTTTTTTTTTTTTTTTTTTGTCATGATCCCTGGGTGGTGTGCATTGTGTCCCAGGGATACAAATTAGAGTTCAAGACTTAACTCCCAGGGGCAGGTTCCTGCTTCAAGATTATCGGCAGTGGCGCCCTTTCTGGACATCATCCTAGTCCAGGCGCTACCCTTACAACAAGCAAGATTCCACACTGACATAGTGCTATCCTTCCTCCGATTTCTCGGGTGGAAGATAAATGTGGAAGAGTTTCCCCCTAGTCTCAAAGTTCGAGGGTAACTTCTTGGGAACCATAATAGATTGCCTATGAATGAATATTTTTCTGGCGAGAGTCAGGAAATCAAATATTATCGATACTTGTCTAGTTCTTCAGTCCGCTCCGCGACCATCAGTGACTCAGTGCATGGAGGTAATAGGGCTGATGGTGGCGACAATGGAAATCATCCCGTTTGCTCGGTTTCACCTCAGACCTCTGCAGTTGAGCATGCTCAGGCAGTGGAACGGAGATTATGCAGATTTGTCTCCTCAAATACTTCTGGAGCAGAAGACGAGGGATTCTCTTCAATGGTGATTGTTTCTGGATCATCTCTCCCAAGGAAACTGCTTCTGCAGACCTTCCTGGGTGATTGTGACAGACGCCAGCCTTCTAGAGTGGGGAGCAGTCTGGCGCTCCCTAAGGTGTCAGGGGGTTTGGACTCAGTCGGAGTCTGTTTTTCCTCTAAACATTCTGGAGCTGAGAGTGATTTTCAATGCTCTTCTGGCCTGGCCCCAGTTGGCCTCGGTTGGGTTTATCAGGTTCCAGTCAATCAACATATCTTCATTGGCTTACATCAATCATCAGGAGGAACGAGGAGTTCCTTAGTGATGAGAGGTAACTAAAACAATTCACTGGGCAGAGGCCCATTTTTGCTGCCTGTTGGCGATCCACATCCCAGGGGTGGACTACTGGGAGGCGGACTTCATGAGCAGACATTTCTTTCATCCGGGGGATTGGTATCTCATTCCGGAACGGTTTTCCAGTCTGATTTTCAAATGATGTAAGCTGGAATTAGATCTCATGACATCTCTGCAGAATGCCAAGCTCCTAAGATACAGATCGAGGTCCAGGGACCCCAAGGCAGAAATGATAGATGCCTTGGCGGTTCCTTGGACCTTTAGTCTAGCATACCTATTTCCTCCGTTTGCTTTACTTCTTCGGATCATTGTGCAAATCAAACAGGAGAGGGCATCGGTGATCCTCATTGCACCGGCTTTGCCTTGCAGGATTTGGTATGCAGATCTGGTGGAAATGTCGTCTTTGCAACCTTGGAGATTTCCGCTGAGAAGAGACCTTCTAGTTCAAGGGCCCTTCTTTCACCCATATCTAGTTTCTCGGAAGCTGGCTGTTTGGAGATTGAGCGCTTAATTTTATCCAAGAGAGGGTTTTCTGACTCGTCATAGATGCCATGATTCAGGCTCGTAAGCCTGTAACTAGAAAGATTTACCATAAGATTTGGCGTAAATATCTCTATTGGTGCAAATTCAAGGGCTACTCGGGGAGTAGAATTGGGATTCCATAGAATTGTCCTTTCTCCAAGAGGGTTTGGAGAAGGGATTATCGACAAGTTCCCTAAGGGGTCAAATCTCGGCCTTATCTATTTTGTTACAAACGTCTGGTGGATGTCCCAGATGTACAATCATTTTGTCAGGCCTTGGTCAGGGTCAGGCCTGTATTCAAACCAGTTACTCCTCCATGGAGTCTTAATTTAGTTCTTCAAGGGGCTCCGTTTGAGCCCATGCATTCCTTAGATCAGTGCTTTCCAAACTGTGTGTTGTGACACATTAGTATGTCGGCAGCATTGTGTAGGTGTGTCCTTGCTTCAGCACAATTTTTTTTATTTATTTAAAAAAAAAATTAAACATTTTTTGGTTTCCGACTTTCTGCCTGCTTGCTACGTATATCACATGGTTGACTTGTGATTGATACCTAGTGGGTCACAGATAATCTTAACCTTATTGGTGCAGCTCAGTGGGAACTGAAACTATTCCTATTGGTGGCTTTGGCGCCACATTGGCTGACTGCATGTGTAGTCATTGAGTGGGATAGCAGTGTCTTTGCAGCACAGGCAGTAGTCAGTGCAACTCACAGACCTCTGAGGGCGGCAGCTTTAACTCTGAGCTGAAGTCAGAAGTCAAAGTGTTTTGTTTTTTTGCAGCTAGCACCCAGTAGTGCATTGCTGCTCCTGCTCTTGATATATGGATAGGAAGTAGAAGCTTAAAAATGCTTGACGAAATGCGAGTGTCTTTATCTAATATTCCACTAAATATTCAGAAACTGTGTTCATCCAATCAACATCATACATCCCATTAAAATAGTAAGTAGCTATTGGTGATATTAAACTTTTTTAATTCTTGCACATACATACGGTTACTTGTAAATACATTTAGTTATTATATGATTTATGAATGTGTCCGTATCTCTTAAAACAAGTAAGTTTAACCTCCTGTTTGCTAGTACAACTGAATTACTGTGCCGCAAAATTATGTAGGTGTAAAAAGTGTCACCAACATGAAAAGTTTGGAAAGCTCTGCCTTAGATATTAAGTGGTTATCTTGGAAAGTTTTTATTTCTTGTTGCTATTTCTTCTGCTCAGAGAGTCAGAACTCTTGGCCTTGCAGTATGAGTCTCCTGATCTTATTTTCCATTCAGATAAGGTCGTTTTATGTACTAAATTAGGATTCCTTCCTAAGTTGTTTCTTATCGGAGCATTAATCAGGAGATTGTTGTTCCTTTGTGTCCTAATTCTTCTCAGAAGGAACGTCTTCTGCACAATTTGGACGTGGTCCGTGCTTTTACGTTTTACCTGCATGCGACTAAGGACTTTCATCAGTCTTCCTTGTTTGTGATTTTCTCAGGAAAACGTAAGGGACAGAAAGCTGCGGCAACTTCTTTCTTTTTGGCTGAAGAGTATCATACGTTTTGCATATGAGACTGCTGGACAGCAGCCTCCTGAGAGAGTTAGGGCTCATTCCATGAGGGGTGTTGCTTCCTCATGGGCATTCAAAAATAAAGCTTCGGTGGAACAGATTTGCAAGTCCTCTCTGCACACTTTTTCAAAATTTTACAAATTTGACACTTTTGCCTCGGCTGAGGCCGCTTTTGGGAGAAAGGTTCTTCAAGCAGTGGTGCCTTCCGTTTACGTTCCCTGTCTTGTCCCTCCTGTATCATCTGTGTACTCTAGCTTGGGTATTGAATCCCATTAGTAATTAAGATGATCCGTGGACTCGTGTCATAAAAAGAAAAGATAATTTATGCTTACCTGATATATTTTATTTATTTTTTGACACAATGAGTCCACGGCCCGCCCTGTTCTTGTAAGACAGGTTGGTGGTAATTGTAAACCTCAGACACCTCTGCACCTTGGTTTTTCCTTTCTATCCTTAAAGGGACAGTAAACACCAGAATTGTTGTTGTTTAAAAAGGTAGATAATCCCTTTATTACCCATTCCTCAATTTTACATAACCAACACAGTTATAATATACTTTTTACCTCTATGATTACCTTGTATCTAAGTCTCTGCAAACTGCCCCTTTTTTCAGTTCCTTTGACACTTGCATTTTTAGCCAATCATTGCTGACTCCTAGAAGCTTCACGTGCCTGAGCTCAATGTTATCTATATGAAACACATGAACTAACGCACTCTAGTGGTGAAAAACTGTCAAAATGCTTTCAGATTAGAGGCAGTCTAAGAAATTAGCACATGAACCTCCTAGATTTAGCTTTCAACTAAGAATACCAAGAGATAAAAGCAAAATTGGTAATAAAAGTAAATTGGAAAGTCGTTTAGAATTACATGCCCTATTTAAATCATGAAAGATTTTGTTTGACTTTACTGTCCCTTTAACTTCGGTCGAATGACTGGAGTGGGAGGGAAAGGAGGAGCTATTTTCCATTAGTAATTAAGATGATCCGTGAACTCATCGTGTCAAAAAAGAAATACATTTATCAGGTAAGCATAAATTTTCTTTTCTAATGGCAGTGAGACTCAATGATTCATTCATTACCTATGGGAAATACTTCACCTGGCCACTTAAGAGGTAAAAACACCCCAAACCAGCAATAAGTATCCCTCCCTCCTTCCCCTACCCTATAAGTAGTTCTTTGCCTTGCATCATGGAGGTTGGCAGAGAGAGATGCTTTGCTGAAGACTAAGTTAGTTTCTTCAATGGATTGTTTCCTTCAAGAGAGGACAGGGGAGTGTTGAGTAGCCATGTAAAACTTAGTAGTGTAGTGGTGAAGTGTAGCTACTGGATGTCTCAGGGACGTACACAGGCCTCATTCCAGTAATCCATGTTATCCTCCCATGTAGACAATTGGTGTGAGTTACACCGTTTTCCTTTGTCACAGGTCCCTGTCAGAGGAAGGACAAGAAGACTTCTGTAAGGTAAGCCCTGGGCTGAACATGGCTCAGATTATGGGTTTAAACCAAACACCCTCTAGTGAGGGTGAGCTGGGCACTCGGCAATTGGGACACAATGTATTACTACTCAGCGTGGGGTAGGCAGAGGGTGTCCTTTTACTTGTGATACTATGCTACGCAGTCTGGAGTGGGCAAGGGGTGTTCATAAGTTTATTTGCGGCTTTAATTACCACAGGAGTATCTGGGAGCTATATGTTACGGCGGCACGGACCGCACATTACATATGTATTTAGGGGCTCAATCGCATCTGGATTTTTACTCTAGCTGATTGCATCTGAAGGTTGAGCACACAGTTATGAAATGGCGCCCAACATTTTCAGTGCAATTGGGTGTGTCCAATATCGTAGAGGTAGACTGAGTGACATTGTGCTTCGTTTTGGCACACTTTTACACTATGCCCTGAGCTCAGTGCTGCCCAATTGCATCCAGTCTCGGCAGTGAATTGACTGCGCTCCGCTAACTCCCAGGAGTTGTTGAGACTCTCCAAACATAGCAACTCTTGGGTGACTTATGTTGAGGTGTTATTTATTACCATGGGATATATTTCAAGCAGAATGGAGGACTCTTTTTTTTTTTTTTTTTTTTTTTTTAACCAGTTTATTACAGAAGGAATTGTGTCCCCCAATTCTTCTGGATGTTATGTAAATCGGTCACTGTGTCCCCCCCTGCCCAATTATGTAAAGGTGTGTTTGCAGTCTGTCCTAAAGCCTCATTCTAGTGGGTCTAACATGAATCCCCCCATGTTACCACCTGTAAACCATGTATCTTCTGTAACTCCGACATCGCAGAAATCGGTTAACTCTGACATGCATGTCTTACATTCTGAATCTTCCACCCCAGGCCCATCTCAAGCAGTGCCCTGCGGCCCCTTGCACAGTTATAGAGTTAAAGCTCTCTATGGATTTTGCAGCACAATTACAGTCAGCAGTTACTGCTGCCCTGAGCACTTTGACCTTTTTCTTATTTTTACCTGATACTGGTGAACATGAAATCTGAGGATAGGTCTAGCAGCCCTCTTCAAACTGCAACGGTTAGTCATGTGCACTTTTCTGATGGGGAAGATTCCTCGGCTAGTTCTGTAGGAGAACGTTCATCCTCTAACTCTTCTTGTGAAAAGGTTATGGAGGCAGAGGATGTTAATTTCAGATTGAGCACAAGATATTTACTGAAATAGGTTTTGTCAACGCTAGATGTTCCAGAAGACAACCTAAGTTAAAATCTCCTGAAGTGATCCCAGTTCCTTCTCTGATGGTAGATATATCTAAGGAATGGAAGAAACCTGGGACTTTCTTTTCTCCAAATTTCAAAAAGATGTTTCTGTTTCCGGATTCTCCTCTAGAAATGTGTAGTACAGTACCCAAGGAGGATGGAGCGATCTCCACACTAGTCAAACGTACGACAATGCCTTTAGAGACCGCACATCCTTTATGGCTCCCATAGACAGAAAAATGGAGGGATACCTGAGAAGGGTGGGTGTTCAAAATGGTTTACTTTTTCAACCTGCTGCAGGTATAGTGGCAGTGGCTGGAGCTGCCACCTTTTTGGTGCAACTCCCTTTCCGCATTGGGTGAATCTTCAGAGGATATTCAGGGCCGCATTAAAGCTCTGAAGAATGTCAATTCCTTTTTGACGCAATTATTCAGATCATCAGATTTAACGCCAATTCTTGGTTGCCTGTGCTCGCCAGATGGGCTCTCTGGTTGAAGTCCTGGTCAGCAGAAATGGTGTCAAAGTACAGGCTTCTTTCTTTTGGCTTTTAAGGGTAAGAACCTGTGTTGCCCAGGTCTGGATTTCATAATCTCTATGGTGACTGGGGGGAAGGAAGCCTTCCTTCCCCAGGACAAGAAGTCTAAGGGGCGTTCTTTCGGTAATTTTCGTTCCTTTAAACAGAACAGTCCTCAAAAGATTATGACCTCTTCCAAGCCAGATCAGGCTAGAGGTGCCTGGAAATCTAACCAGTCTTGATGTAAGAATAAGCAATCCAAGAAATCCAATCTTGACAACAAGTCTGTGTGAAGGGTTGGCCACCGACACTTCGGGTCAAGTAGGGGGCAGACTCTCAATTTCAGGATGTGTGGGTCAAAACTGTGCAGGACCCCCCTTGGTGCTGGACATTGTTTCTCAAGGATACAGAATTAAGTTTTCGATCTCACCCTCCCAGGGACAGATTTCTCCTCTCCAGGAGTTCGGGAAGTCCAGAGAAAAAAAGGTCCTTCCTAAAATGTGTATAGGACTTAGTATCCTTGGGGATGATTGTTCAGTTTCCCCAGCCAGAAATTGGAAAAGATTTCTAATCCAATCTTTTCATTGTTCCCAAAAACCTGAAATGTCTAAACAAATTTCTGAAGGTTCCTTCTTTCAAGATGAAGATTATCAGATCTATCATCCCCCTAGTACAAAGAGAACAGTTCATGACAACTATAGATCTGAAGGATGCGTACCTTCATATTCACAGAGATCATCACCGTTTTCTTTGGTTTGCTTTCTTGGACAATCATTATCAGTTTGTAGTTCTACCTTTTGGGTTAGCTACAGCTCTATAAAACTTCACCAAGGTCTTCGGAGCTTTGCTTACGGTAGTCAGACTATATCACAGCACGGCCAGACACTTATTCCCTATTTATTCTTAGCAGTCAGTTCTTGGTTATTTTTCTTTCATGTAATTAACAAGAGTCCATGAGCTAGTGACGTATGGGATATACATTCCTACCAGGAGGGGCAAAGTTTCCCAAACCTTAAAATGCCTATAAATACACCCCTCACCACACCCACAAATCAGTTTTACAAACTTTGCCTCCAAGGGAGGTGGTGAAGTAAGTTTGTGCTAGATTCTACGTTGATATGCGCTCCGCAGCAAGTTGGAGCCCGGTTTTCCTCTCAGCGTGCAGTGAATGTCAGAGGGATGTGAGGAGAGTATTGCCTATTGAATGCAGTGATCTCCTTCTACGGGGTCTATTTCATAAGGTTCTCTGTTATCGGTCGTAGAGATTCATCTCTTACCTCCCTTTTCAGATCGACGATATACTCTTATATTTACCATTTCCTCTACTGATTCTCGTTTCAGTACTGGTTTGGCTTTCTACAAACATGTAGATGAGTGTCCTGGGGTAAGTAAGTCTTATTTTCTGTGACACTCTAAGCTATGGTTGGGCACTTTATTTATAAAGTTCTAAATATATGTATTCAAACATTTATTTGCCTTGACTCAGAATGTTCAACTTTCCTTATTTCCAGACAGTCAGTTTCATATTTGGGATTATGCTTTAAATTATCATATTTTGTCTTACCTCAAAAATTTGACTTTTTTCCCTGTGGGCTGTTAGGCTCGCGGGGGCTGAAAATGCTTCATTTTATTGCGTCATTTTTGGCGCGGATTTTTTTGGCGCAAAAATTCATTTCCGTTTCCGGCGTCATACGTGTCGCCGGAAGTTGCGTCATTTTTTGACGTTATTTTGCGCCAAAAATGTCGGCGTTCCGGATGTGGCGTCATTTTTGGCGCCAAAAGCATTTAGGCGCCAAATAATGTGGGCGTCTTATTTGGCGCCAAAAAATATGGGCGTCGCTTTTGTCTCCACATTATTTCAGTCTCATTTTCATTTGCTTCTGGTTGCTAGAAGCTTGATGTTTGGCATTTTTTTCCCATTCCTGAAACTGTCTTATAAGGAATTTGATTTATTTTGCTTTATATGTTGTTTTTTCTCTTACATATTGCAAGATGTCTCACGTTGCATCTGAGCCAGAAGATACTACAGGAAAACCACTGCCTGCTGGATCTACCAAAGCTAAGTGTATCTGCTGTAAACTTTTGGTAGCTATTTCTCCAGCTGTTGTTTGTATTAATTGTCATGACAAACTTGTTAAAGCAGATAATATTTCCTTTAGTGATGTACCATTGCCTGTTGCAGTTCCCTCAACATCTAAGGTGCAGAATGTTCCTGATAACATAAGAGATTTTGTTTCTGAATCCATAAAGAAGGCTTTGTCTGTTATTTCTCCTTCTAGTAAACGTAAAAAGTCTTTTAAATCTTCTCTCTCTACAGATGAATTTTTAAATGTACACCATCATTCTGATTCTTTGGACTCTTCTAGTTCAGAGGATTCTGTCTCAGAGATTGATGCTGATAAATCTTCATATTTATTTAAGATGGAATTTATTCGCTCTTTACTTAAAGAAGTACTAATTGCTTTAGAAATAGAGGATTCTAGTCCTCTTGATACTAATTCTATACGTTTGGATAAGGTTTTTAAAGCTCCTGCGGTTATTCCAGAAGTCTTTCCTGTTCCTAATGCTATTTCTGCAGTAATTGCTAAGGAATGGGATAAATTGGGTAATTCATTTACTCCTTCTAAACGTTTTAAGCAATTATATCCTGTTCCGCCTGACAGGTTAGAATTTTGGGACAAAATCCCTAAAGTTGATGGGGCTATTTCTACCCTTGCTAAACGTACTACCATTCCTACGTCAGATGGTACCTCGTTTAAGGATCCTTTAGATAGAAAAATTGAATCTTTTCTAAGAAAAGCTTATCTATGTTCAGGTAATCTTCTTAGACCTGCTATATCATTGGCTGATGTTGCTGCAGCTTCAACTTTTTGGTTGGAAACTCTAGCGCAACAAGTAACAAATCGTGATTCTCATGATATTATTATTCTTCTCCAGCATGCTAATAATTTCATCTGTGATGCCATTTTTGATATTATTAGAGTTGATGTTAGATTTATGTCTCTGGCTATCTTAGCCAGAAGAGCTTTATGGCTTAAGACTTGGAATGCTGATATGGCTTCTAAATCAACTCTACTTTCCATTTCTTTCCAGGGAAACAAATTATTTGGTTCTCAGTTGGATTCTATTATTTCAACTGTTACTGGTGGGAAAGGAACTTTTTTACCACAGGATAAAAAATCTAAAGGTAAAAACAGGGCTAACAATCGTTTTCGTTCCTTTCGTTTCAACAAAGAACAAAAGCCTGATCCTTCGTCCTCAGGAGCAGTTTCAGTTTGGAAACCATCTCCAGTCTGGAATAAATCCAAGCCTGCTAGAAAGGCAAAGCCTGCTTCTAAGTTCACATGAAGGTACGGCCCTCATTCCAGTTCAGCTGGTAGGGGGCAGGTTACGTTTTTTCAAAGAAATTTGGATCAAATCTGTTCACAATCTTTGGATTCAGAACATTGTTTCAGAAGGGTACAGAATTGGTTTCAAGATGAGACCTCCTGCAAAGAGATTTTTTCTTTCCCATGTCCCAGTAAATCCAGTGAAAGCTCAAGCATTTCTGAATTGTGTTTCAGATCTAGAGTTGGCTGGAGTAATTATGCCAGTTCCAGTTCCGGAACAGGGGATGGGGTTTTATTCAAATCTCTTCATTGTACCAAAGAAGGAGAATTCCTTCAGACCAGTTCTGGATCTAAAATTATTGAATCGTTATGTAAGGATACCAACGTTCAAGATGGTAACTGTAAGGACTATATTGCCTTTTGTTCAGCAAGGGAATTATATGTCCACAATAGATTTACAGGATGCATATCTGCATATTCCGATTCATCCAGATCATTATCAGTTCCTGAGATTCTCTTTTCTAGACAAGCATTACCAATTTGTGGCTCTACCGTTTGGCCTTGCTACAGCTCCAAGAATTTTCACAAAGATTCTCGGTGCCCTTCTGTCTGTAATCAGAGAACAGGGTATTGTGGTATTTCCTTATTTGGACGATATCTTGGTACTTGCTCCGTCTTTACATTTAGCAGAGTCTCATACGAATCGACTTGTGTTGTTTCTTCAAGATCATGGTTGGAGGATCAATTTACCAAAAAGTTCTTTGATTCCTCAAACAAGGGTAACCTTTCTGGGTTTCCAGATAGATTCAGTGTCCATGACTCTGTCTTTAACAGACAAGAGACGTCTAAAATTGATTACAGCTTGTCGAAACCTTCAGTCACAATCATTCCCTTCGGTAGCCTTATGCATGGAAATTCTAGGTCTTATGACTGCTGCATCGGACGCGATCCCCTTTGCTCGTTTTCACATGCGACCTCTTCAGCTCTGTATGCTGAACCAATGGTGCAGGGATTACACGAAGATATCTCAATTAATATCTTTAAAACCGATTGTTCGACACTCTCTAACGTGGTGGACAAATCACCATCGTTTAATTCAGGGGGCTTCTTTTGTTCTTCCGACCTGGACTGTAATTTCAACAGATGCAAGTCTCACAGGTTGGGGAGCTGTGTGGGGATCTCTGACGGCACAAGGAGTTTGGGAATCTCAGGAGGTGAGATTACCGATCAATATTTTGGAACTCCGTGCAATTTTCAGAGCTCTTCAGTTTTGGCCTCTTCTGAAGAGAGAATCGTTCATTTGTTTTCAGACAGACAATGTCACAACTGTGGCATACATCAATCATCAAGGAGGGACTCACAGTCCTCTGGCTATGAAAGAAGTATCTCGAATTTTGGTTTGGGCGGAATCCAGCTCCTGTCTAATCTCTGCGGTTCATATCCCAGGTGTAGACAATTGGGAAGCGGATTATCTCAGTCGCCAAACGTTGCATCCGGGCGAATGGTCTCTTCACCCAGAGGTATTTCTTCAGATTGTTCAATTGTGGGGGCTCCCAGAGATAGATCTGATGGCCTCTCATCTAAACAAGAAACTTCCCAGGTATCTGTCCAGATCCCGGGATCCTCAGGCGGAGGCAGTGGATGCATTATCACTTCCTTGGAAGTATCATCCTGCCTATATCTTTCCGCCTCTAGTTCTTCTTCCAAGAGTAATCTCCAAGATTCTGAGGGAATGCTCGTTTGTTCTGCTAATAGCTCCGGCATGGCCTCACAGGTTTTGGTATGCGGATCTTGTCCGGATGGCATCTTGCCAGCCATGGACTCTTCCGTTAAGACCAGACCTTCTGTCACAAGGTCCTTTTTTCCATCCGGATCTGAAATCCTTAAATTTAAAGGTATGGAGATTGAACGCTTGATTCTTGGTCGTAGAGGTTTCTCTGACTCCGTGATTAATACTATGTTACAGGCTCGTAAATCTGTATCTCGAGAGATATATTATAGAGTCTGGAAGACTTATATTTCATGGTGTCTTTCTCATCATTTTTCTTGGCATTCTTTTAGAATACCGAGAATTTTACAATTTCTTCAGGATGGTTTGGATAAGGGTTTGTCCGCAAGTTCTTTGAAAGGACAAATCTCTGCTCTTTCTGTTCTTTTTCACAGAAAGATTGCTATTCTTCCTGATATTCATTGTTTTGTACAAGCTTTGGTTCGTATAAAACCTGTCATTAAGTCAATTTCTCCTCCTTGGAGTTTGAATTTGGTTCTGGGAGCTCTTCAAGCTCCTCCGTTTGAACCTATGCATTCATTGGACATTAAATTACTTTCTTGGAAAGTTTTGTTCCTTTTGGCCATCTCTTCTGCTAGAAGAGTTTCTGAATTATCTGCTCTTTCGTGTGAGTCTCCTTTTCTGATTTTTCATCAGGATAAGGCGGTGTTGCGAACTTCTTTTGAATTTTTACCTAAAGTTGTGAATTCCAACAACATTAGTAGAGAAATTGTGGTTCCTTCATTATGTCCTAATCCTAAGAATTCTAAGGAGAAATCATTGCATTCTTTGGATGTTGTTAGAGCTTTGAAATATTATGTTGAAGCTACGAAATCTTTCCGTAAGACTTCTAGTCTATTTGTTATCTTTTCCGGTTCTAGGAAAGGCCAGAAAGCTTCTGCCATTTCTTTGGCATCTTGGTTGAAATCTTTAATTCATCTTGCCTATGTTGAGTCGGGTAAAACTCCGCCTCAAAGAATTACAGCTCATTCTACTAGGTCAGTATCTACTTCCTGGGCGTTTAGGAATGAAGCTTCGGTTGACCAGATCTGCAAAGCAGCAACTTGGTCTTCTTTGCATACTTTTACTAAATTCTACCATTTTGATGTATTTTCTTCTTCTGAAGCAGTTTTTGGTAGAAAAGTTCTTCAGGCAGCGGTTTCAGTTTGAATCTTCTGCTTATGTTTTTTGTTAAACTTTATTTTGGGTGTGGATTATTTTCAGCAGGAATTGGCTGTCTTTATTTTATCCCTCCCTCTCTAGTGACTCTTGTGTGGAAAGATCCACATCTTGGGTAGTCATTATCCCATACGTCACTAGCTCATGGACTCTTGTTAATTACATGAAAGAAAACATAATTTATGTAAGAACTTACCTGATAAATTCATTTCTTTCATATTAACAAGAGTCCATGAGGCCCACCCTTTTTTGTGGTGGTTATGATTTTTTTGTATAAAGCACAATTATTCCAATTCCTTATTTTATATGCTTCGCACTTTTTCTTATCACCCCACTTCTTGGCTATTCGTTAAACTGATTTGTGGGTGTGGTGAGGGGTGTATTTATAGGCATTTTAAGGTTTGGGAAACTTTGCCCCTCCTGGTAGGAATGTATATCCCATACGTCACTAGCTCATGGACTCTTGTTAATATGAAAGAAATGAATTTATCAGGTAAGTTCTTACATAAATTATGTTTTTCCTGATTCTGGGGTGCCTTTCCAGCGTATTAACCTGTGTCCTGTTATTACCTCCTGATTTCTTCGTATAGATTTCCTGGTTTCTGATTTAGGATTGTCTCTCAACTATTCTTGCCTGCTGCCTGCCCTGACTTTGGATTGTCTGTCTCTGCCTCTACCCTTACTGCACCCCTCTTCTGGCTCCTACCCTATTAAAGGCTTCCGTGCCACCACAGACCCTTCAGGAATCTGTATCCATTTCCAGGTACTCCTGAGGGTCATGATTGTAAGGGAGTGCTGTTTTGCTGCAACTGGGTTCCAACATCACCTCAAGACCCCAGGTGGGTTGTAACAGACTCTATCAGCATGAAACTTTTCCTTCCAGAACAATGAAGGAAGAAACTTCAGGCTCCTCATCCCTCAGTGGCTTAACATATGGAGGTAGTTGGTCTTATGGTGGCTGCTTCGGATGCTATTCCTTTTGCTCGATTTTCATCAGACTGCTTCAGTTGTGTATGCTCGGTCAGTGGAATGGAGACCATTCATACCTGTCTCAGGTAATCTATTTGGCTCCTATGACCAGAGTCCTCCGGAGCCTGTGTTTCATGGGAGTCTGACAGGATGGGGTACGGTATGTCGTCAACAGAGAGTTCAGGGGTTCTGGTGTCCAGAGGAAGCGAAGCTTCCAATCAACTATCTGGAACTGAGGGCCATTTCCAACTCCCTTCAGTCGTAGCCCCAGTTGCATTCCATCAGTTTTATTCAATTTCAGTCGAACAACCTCACCATGGTGGTCTATACAGGGATTGCAGAATTATTAGGCAAGTTGTATTTTTGAGGATTAATTTTATTATTGAACAACAACCATGTTCTCAATGAACCCAAAAAACTCATTAATATCAAAGCTGAATAGTTTTGGAAGTAGTTTTTAGTTTGTTTTTAGTTATAGCTATTTTAGGGGGATATCTGTGTGTGCAGGTGACTATTACTGTGCATAATTATTAGGCAACTTAACAAAAAACAAATATATTGGTTTCACTGGTAAAAATAAATAATTGAAATGGGTATATAACATCTCAACATTCACAAATATACATTTCTGACATTCAAAAACAAAACAAAAACAAATCAGTGACCAATATAGCCACCTTTCTTTGCAAGGACACTCAAAAGCCTGCCATCCAAGGATTCTGTCAGTGTTTTGATCTGTTCACCATCAACATTGCGTGCAGCAGCAACCACAGCCTCCCAGACACTGTTCAGAGAGGTGTACTGTTTTCCCTCCTTGTAAATCTCACATTTGATGATGGACCACAGGTTCTCAATGGGGTTCAGATCAGGTGAACAAGGAGGCCATGTCATTAGATTTTCTTCTTTTATACCCTTTCTTGCCAGCCACGCTGTGGAGTACTTGGACGCGTGTGATGGAGCATTGTCCTGCATGAAAATCATGTTTTTCTTGAAGGATGCAGACTTCTTCCTTTACCACTGCTTGAAGAAGGTGTCTTCCAGAATCTGGCAGTAGGACTGGGAGTTGACCTTGACTCCATCCTCAACCCGAAAAGGCCCCACAAGCTCATCTTTGATAATACCAGCCCAAACCAGTACTCCACCTCCACCTTGCTGGCGTCTGAGTCGGACTGGAGCTCTCTGCCCTTTACCAATCCAGCCACGGGCCCATCCATCTGGCCCATCAAGACTCTCATTTCATCTGTCCATAAAACCTTAGAAAAATCAGTCTTGAGATATTTCTTGGCCCAGTCTTGACGTTTCAGCTTGTGTATCTTGTTCAGTGGTGGTCGTCTTTCAGCCTTTCTTACCTTGGCCATGTCTCTGAGTATTGCACACCTTGTGCTTTTGGGCACTCCAGTGATGTTGCAGCTCTGAAATATGGCCAAACTGGTGGCATCTTGGCAGCTGCACGCTTGACTTTTCTCAGTTCATGGGCAGTTATTTTGCGCCTTGGTTTTTCCACACGCTTTTTGCGACCCTGTTGACTATTTTGAATGAAACGCTTGATTGTTCGATGATCACGCTTCAGAAGCTTTGCAATTTTAAGAGTGCTGCATCCCTCTGCAAGATATCTCACTATTTTTGACTTTTCTGAGCCTGTCAAGTCCTTCTTTTGACCCATTTTGCCAAAGGAAAGGAAGTTGCCTAATAATTATGCACACCTGATATAGGGTGTTGATGTCATTAGACCACACCCCTTCTCATTACAGAGATGCACATCACCTAATATGCTTAATTGGTAGTAGGCTTTCGAGCCTATACAGCTTGGAGTAATACAACATGCATAAAGAGGATGATGTGGTCAAAATAATCATTTGCCTAATAATTCTGCACTCCCTGTATGAACCACCAGGGGCAGCACTCAGTTCTCTAGTGGTGGAGGTCTCTCGTATCCTTCAGTGGGCAGAGACATATCATTGTCAGGTTTGAGCTATCCACATGCCAGGTGGGGACAATTGGGAAGCAGACTTTCTTAGTCGACAAACACTTCATTCAGGTGAATGGTCCCTAAATCAGGAAGTGTTTTGAGGGATTACCCTAAGGTGGGGGTGGCCAGAGATAGATCTAATGGCTTCCCGGCTCAATGCTGAGTTTCCAAGGTAGGGATCCGTAGGCAGAGTTGGTAGATGCCTTAGCTGTTCATTGGAACTTCAGTCTAGTATATCTCTTTCCTCCTGTTCTTCTTCCCCGAGTCATAGCTCAGATCAAGCTGGAGGGAATTCCTACAATTTTAGTCGCTTGGCATGGCCATGCAGAACTTGGTATGCGAACCTAGTGAGAATCACATTTGCTCCCCTATGGAGATTACCTTATGGGCCTGACCTTCTTCATCAAGGTCCTTTATCACAATCTAGATTCTCAGAGGCTGACTGCATGGAAATTGAACACTTAGTTCTATCTGAAAAAGGTTTCTCGGAGAAAGTGATTGATACTTTAGTCGAAGCCAGAATGCTTGTCACCAGACGCATCTATCACAAGGTCTGGAAACTTATCTATCTTGGTGTGCAGATCGGGTTTTCCTTGGCACAGGGTGAAGACCCTGCAGATTCTGCAAGTTCTTCAGGAAGGTTTGGAGAAGGGCCTGTCAGCTAGTTATCTTAAAGGGATAGCAAAGTCAAAATTAAACTTGCATGATTCAGATAGAGCATGTCATTTTAAGACACTTTTTAAATTCACTTCTATTTTCAAATGTGCCTCGTTCTCTTAGTATCCCTTGTTAAAAAATGAATACGCACATATCATACACTAGTGGGAGCTGTTGCTAATTGGTGCCTGCACACATTTGTCTCTTGGGATTGGCTAAATAGATATTTTCAGCTTCCTGTCAGTAGTGCAATGTTGTCCCTTCAGCAATGGATAACAAGAGAATGAAGAAAATTTGATAATAGAATTAAATTGGAAAGTTGTTTAAAATTGTATGTTCTGAGGCTGGGTTCCGGGGGAGGAGACTGAATACAGGACAGGCTCTGAGCAAGCTCTCTCTGCTAACTCCCGTTTGAGTCATTGGCGGTAACTCGCGCCGAAACCCTTGTCCTGGGTGACCATCTATCCGAAGAAGTACAGGATACCGGTTCCACAGCACTGCAAACAAATCGCACCATATTGCTTCCACCCTTATACCCCTTTCTTTTCTCTTTGTTCCTCCTGAAACTGGGCTTATTTTCTTTTTCCCTCTTAAGGGGAAACAAAGGTCTGGCGGCTTGTCCCCTACCCCTCCCACCGATGTTGCGGAGGTGGTAGAAGGGACCCTAACATTGGAGGCTGCTTTTTTGGATGTGACGAGCGCTGAAGTGTAGCGCATAACTATTTGGATATAATTACCAGGCTCTGCACCAAGACAACCACAACTACTGGGATTGCCTGATCCCTAAAGGACTTACCTGGTTTCCTTGGCTGAGACAGCGTCGCTGGAGCCTGGCTGCGGATCCTCACCCCTCCCACTGGTGTTGCGTGAGGGGGTAGAGGAGATGATACTCTTGGGCGCTGACGCTTGGTTGAAGCAAAGATGTGCGGCTTGCCCCTTACCCCTCCCACCGGTGCTGCGTGCGGTGGTAGAGTGGACACTGGCATCGGAGACGGACCCTTCTGGGCTGGGATGAGCGCTGGGGTCGAAGCATAGCTGTTGTGGTGTGGCTGCCATGCTCCGCAGCAAGTCAAGTATAACTTCGGGGATTGTCTGTCCCCTAAAGGAATCATCTGGCTTCCCCAGACGGGACAGCATTGCGTGAGCCTGGCTGCTGGTCCTCACCCCTCCCACCAGTGTTGCGTGAGGGAGTAGAGGAGACAACATTCTAAGACGCTGACTCTATAGAGGTAGACAGACCACAGATCTGGGAAAGAAGCAGCTCGCTTATCATAAATTTGAATACACCAAGGCTGCGATTGGAATTGCAGTGTATGTCATAGGCAGACTGGCTAAGAAAATGCAAAAATAAAAAATGGGCCAGGCAGAGCAGGAGTGTGGAGCCCGAATTTCGGACATAACTATTGCACAGAGCTGTGTGGTTAAAGGTACATTTTAATATAAAAATGCAATGGCTCAGAATACTGGAAAAATTCCCTTGTAGAGAAAGCTTCCTTAAATATAACCACTCAATCAGAGTAATTAAGCCCAAAACTAACTTACTTCTAAAGGAAAGAGACACTTTGAGGCTAATTTTCTTTCAAGAAAAAGGTAGCAGGGAAAAAAGAGAACTGCATGCTCTATATTAACTGCTTGTGCTAACAATCTCTTTAAACGCGATTGACTGCCTGCTTGCTCCTCTGCTCATCTTTGACTTTTTGATATTTTTCAACCTTTTTGATGCAAGGAGGAAAGAAAGGAAATTATAAAAATACTCTTTAAGCTTACTAAACTTGCAAACTAACTACGGGCTGCTTGCTTGCTATGTAAAGTTATACAAGTATAAGTCTAACTGGTCTTAGGGAATCTAATGTATAAAGTATTGCTAAATGATAATTCAACCTGTGTGAAACAGAAAACAGTGGTAAATTGTTTGATGGCCCCTCATGTAAAAATTCTATTCAAAGTATAAGACTGACTGGTCCTAGGGGAATCAATATACATTGTATTTTAATGTTATGGTGAATAAGAAACACGGTTATGTTTATCATTTGTAACCAACTTCGCATAAACATATAGTAATCTAAGTCAAAACAGGCTAAATAATTGAATAATGTGGCCTTGCACATAAAGTATCAATGTGAAACAGATAGTACAGTCATTATCAGAATACAAGCAACTAGATTTTTCTTATTAATTGGAAAAGAGTGCGAAGTATTTACCCTTAAGTACACAAGTGTTAAGCAATTGGTTTGCAAGGAAGTGCATATTTACTTGTCTTTTCTACTTGCTGGGAAGGGGTAGAAGGGGAAAGGTTGCTTGCTATATGCATATGCTATATATCACGCATGCTAAAAAAAAAAAAAGGCTTTGTTCTCTTTACATTTTCTGTTTTATGTGTGCAAAAAGCTAGGAGGTTAGCGAGATTTGTTTTTTCTGAGATATAAGCACATTGTATATAAAAGTAAAGTATAACCCCCAACGCCCTGACTAATAGAACTCATAGCTAATTTAAATTAAATTTTGTTAACTATTCGTTAACATATAAGGCATTAACTTAGCTAATTGAATAGAAGTACTCCAAACATAAAAATTAGATCGCATGCAATGCAAACTGGGACTTTCTATTTTTTGGCAAGCTAATTTATGACTATACACAAAAGGTAGTCTGGTCTAAAGTATAAATAGGCTGGATACAGGTAGAGTTAATACATACACACAGGTGTTATCTGTGTTTGATGAATGTAGATAAAGGCCTTGCTTTTTTTCTGAGGACAGGATTGAGAGCTCTGCTGTGATTAAATAAAGCTAATATCAGGTTATTAGGTAAGGTTATTAAAGCAGCATTTAGGGAAAATCGGACTTGGTTATTTTCCCCAAGGTCCACAAGTGATAGATGTAGTGAAATAACTTACTAAGATACTGACAATTACTTTGTGTCTAGGGAAGTGCATATTTATTTGTTCTTCTTGCCAGGAAGGTGGAGAAGGAGAGAGGTTCTCTGCTATATGCATATGTTATATATATGAATCTTTGCTAGTCGCACGTGCTAAAAAAGTTTTGTCCTTTTTACATTCTTTGTTTTTATATGTGTAAAAATCTAGGAGGTTAGTGAGATTTGGTTCTACCAAGATATAACCATATGGTATTTAAAAGTAAAGTACACTCCCTGACTCCTTGATTACTATAACTCATAGCTAATCTTAATTCTGCTAACCATATGTTAACATATAAGGCATTATTTCAGCTAATTGAATAGAAGTATTCCAAAACATAAAAATTAGATCGCATAGGATGCGAACTGGGATTTACTATTGGTTATATTTGACAAGTTAAGTTCTGACTATACATAAAAGGTAGTTTGGTTTAAAGTATAAATAGATTTGATATAGGTAGAGTTAGTACATAAAAACACATGAAACACTGTCTAAATCTATTAAGTAGTAGCGGACACACAGGTGTTCTCTGTTTTTGATGAATGTAGATACAGGTCTTGCTTTTTTTTCTGAGGATACTTAGGATTGAGAGGCTTGCTGTGATTAAATAAAGGTAATACTAAGCTATTAGATAAATTTCTTAAAATTGTACTTAGGAAAAATTGGACTTGATCATTTTCTCTAAGGTCCACAAATGATAGATGTATTGAAGTAATTCCTATCCTAAAGTCACAAAATTAATACAAACTGAGGCACTAAATAATTTTTTATTTTTTTAATCACACCTTCACTTAACACCTTCACATTCCCTCCCCC
This sequence comes from Bombina bombina, assembly GCF_027579735.1. Taxonomy (NCBI): domain Eukaryota; kingdom Metazoa; phylum Chordata; class Amphibia; order Anura; family Bombinatoridae; genus Bombina; species Bombina bombina. The sequence goes on from NC_069500.1 coordinate 543,550,020, forward strand.
CCTTTTTTTTCTTTTCTTTTCTCACTTGGCACTTTTTAGGTAGGGGGAATTGTCCCCCACCTCATATAGAACACAATTAATTCATGGATACATTTTTACACACGCACACAGACTCCCTCACCAGCCATAGCGGCTAGGCACAGAGATAGGAAAAATAAAAATACTATAGAAACCCAAGTGGACATTCATTTAGCTTCCATTAATCCCTTGTACAACAAAGAAGCACCAGATACCCAAATGCTAGTAGCTAGTATAACGGAAGCACTTGCCCCAAGATTTGATTCCCTGAAACTCGAGATTCAACAAGACATTCTTTCTCTTACTAATGAAATCCGAAAATTCTCAAATAGGCTCCAAGAAGCTGAACAAAGAGTGTCAGACTTGGAGGATATTAGTACAATTCATAATACCAAACTAGAAGCCACAGATATATTGTCTAAACTGCAAGCTAAAATTGAAGACCTAGAGAACCCCTCTAGGTGGAATAATATAAGAATAATAGGTGTCTCTGAGGGGAAACAATATGAGGACTTAGGAAAATTTATATCTGAAACCTTAGTGCAATTATTAGGACTACCCCCTTGCTATCCTCCAATAATGGTTGAAAGGGCCCACAGGATAGGGCGTCAAGTAGAAGAGGGAAGGCTAGAGCAAGACCAATCATAGCAAAATTGTTAAATTTTAAGGATAAAATTGCTATATTTCAGTACTATCGGACAAACCAACCTATCTCCTTGGGGGCCACTAATATACTCTTATTTCAAGATTTCTCCGCTAAAACAGCAGGGAAAAGGAAAGGGCTATCCCCTATTTGTACAAAACTTATCAAAGGGGGATATCGTGCTACTAAAATTTACCCGGCTAAATTAAAGGTCACAGTTGACAATGAAGTTCATTTTTTTAAATCTGCCAAAGAAGCAGAAAAATTTACAGAAGAACTGGGGAAACATGATAATAGGTGATAGAAGACTTAGTATCTTCTTGTTGTTTCTTTTTTGTTTTTTACTCAGTACAATGTATAAGGGCTAGCAAGGTGCTATGCGGGGCCCCAGGGGGTTCTCCCGCATTGGGGTGGTACTTAGCTTTAGGAACCCTTCCCGCGTCAGAGCGGCTGGGGAGGGGGTTTTTGTACAGTTATTGTGGTTTTTTCCCTTCCCTCTCCCCCTTTTTTTTTTTCCTCCTTTTCTTTCTCTCTTCTCTCTCTCCCCCTCCTTCTCGCTCTCTTCCCTCTCTTTTCTTTCTTGATTACACCTGTTGGTGTTCTTGCTGGCTGGTTGAGGGATGAGCAAAGTAGATAAATGTAAAATAACTTCCTGGAATTTTGGAGGTCTCACTTCCCCCATTAAACGAAAACTAATTTTAGCCTATTTACGAATAATTGACACCGATATAGCTCTTCTCCAAGAAACTCACTTAAACTTAGAAGAAGTGTTAAAGTCTTCATGGGTTAAGGAGGTGTTTGCCTCCACAGGTATAGAGAGGAAGAGAGGGGTGGCAATCTTGTTAGGAAAAAGTAATAATTATGATATTTTGCACAATATCTCAGACCCAGAAGGGAGATATGTAATTTTAAAATTAAAAATAGAAGGAATCTTATACACACTTTTTAATCTTTATGCCCCGAACGTGTTCAACCCAATTTTCTGGGATACTTTGTAGTCCAAAATTCTTACTGAATCAGTAGGATATCTAATCTTAGGGGGAGATTAAAATATAGCCCCACACTATCCCCTGGACAGGCTCAGACAGAAGCCTATGTTGGGGAAGAGTAAGCAAGATAGTTTAGAAACTAAGATGTTTAAGAAAATATTCCAAAATCTGTTGGTCAGGGACATATGGAGATTACAGAATCCAGATGCAAGAGATTTTAGTTGTTTACCTAGAGCTCATAAAACTCTATCTAGGATAGACCTATTTCTTATCGATGAAAGTCTGTGTAAAATGCGAATTAAAGCAAAAATGTTTGCCTATCTCCATATCAGATCATAGCCCTATTACGATAGAAATACATTATAATGAGCCTAGATCCTCTCGCTTTTTCTTCCCCACATGGCTGATGAAAGACCTAAAATTAAAAAATTGGTTGAAAAGTAAATATGAAGAATATGCTGAGTTTAATAAAACTTATGTTAATCGCCCACATATTTTCTGGGAGGCTGCAAAGGCAGTTCTCAGGGGAGAAATAATTTCATATTGTGCTAATAGAATTAAAACATTAAAAATAAGAGAAACAGAAGTGACAAAATCTGTAACTAACTCATATAATTCTTGTATACTTGATAACTCCGCGGAAAATTGGGCTAAATATACTAGAGCAAAAAATGAAAGGGATACGTTTTTAATTTATAGAGAAACGCAGAAAGCTCTTAAGTTCCAGTCAAGACTTTACCGCTATGGTAATAAAGCAGGAAAGCTATTGGCCAATCTGATGAAAAGGGAAAGAAGATCCCCACTAATCGATAAACTTTATCATAAGGAGAAAACTTGCATAGATACACAAGATATTGCTGATATCTTTGCAGATTATTTTACGGAAATCTATTCTTTAACCCCTTAATGACCACATCACTTTTCCATTTTCTGTCCGTTTGGGACCAAGGCTATTTTTACATTTCTGCGGTGTTTGTGTTTAGCTGTAATTTTCCCCTTACTCATTTAATGTACCCACACATATGATATACCGTTTTTCTCGCCATTAAATGGACTTTCAAAATATACCATTATTTTCATCATATATTATAATTTACTATAAAAAAAATTATAAAATATGAGGAAAAAATGGAAAAAACACACTTTTTCTAACTTTGACCCCCAAAATCTGTTATACATCTACAACCTCCAAAAAAAACATATGCTAAATAGGTTCTAAATTTTGTCCTGAGTTTAGAAATACCCAATGTTTACATGTTCTTTGCTTTTTTTGCAAGTTATAGAGCCATAAATACAAGTAGCACTTTGCTATTTCCAAACCACTTTTTTTTCAAAATTAGCGATAGTTACATTGGGACACTGATATCTTTCAGGAATCCCTGAATATCCATTGACATGTATATTTTTTTTTTAGAAGACATCCCAAAGTATTGATCTAGGCCCATTTTGGTATATTTCATGCCACCATTTCACCGCCAAATGCGATCAAATAAAAAAAATTGTTCACTTTTTCACAATTTTTTTCACAAACTTTAGGTTTCTCACTGAAATTATTTACAAAAAACTTATGCAATTATAGCATACATGGTTGTAAATGCTTCTCTGGGATCCCCTTTGTTCATAAATAGCAGACATATATGGCTTTGGTTTTGCTTTTTACTAATTAGAAGGCTGCTAAATGCGACTGCGCACCACATGTGTATTATGCCCAGCAGTGAAGGGGTTAATTAGGGAGCAAGTAGGGAGCTTCTAGGGTTAATTTTAGCTTCAGTGTAGTGTAGTAGACAACCCCAAGTATTGATCTAGGCCCATTTTGGTATATTTCATGCCACCATTTCACCGCCAAATGCAATCAAATTAAAAAAAACGCTAAATTTTTCACAATTTTAGGTTTCTCACTGAAATTATTTACAAACAGCATGTGCAATTATGGCACAAATGGTTGTAAATGCTTCTCTGGGATCCCCATTGTTCAGAAATACAGACATATATGACTTTGGCGTTGCTTTTTGGTAATTAAAAGGCCGCTAAGTGCTGCTGCGCATCACACGTGTATTATGGCTAGCAGTGAAGGGGTTAATTAGGTAGTTTGTAGGGAGCTTGCAGGGTTAATTTTAACTTTAGTGTAGAGATCAGCCTCCCACCTGACACATCAGACCCCCTGATCCCTCCCAAACAGCTCCCTTGCCTCCCCCAAACCACAACTGTCCCCGCCATCTTAAGTACTGGCAGAAACTCTGCCAGTACTAAAATAAGTTTATTTAAAAAAAATAAAATACATCTTTAGCATATTTACATATGCTACTTTGTAGGATCCCCCCCTTAGCCCCCAACCTCCCTGATCCCCCCCCAAAACAGCTCTGTAACCTCCCCTCTGCCTTATTGGGGGCCATCTTGGGTACTGGCAGCTGTCTGCCAGTACCCAGTTTGCAAAAAAAATGTTTTTTTTTTTTTTTTTTTGCTTGTTTTTCTGTAGTGTAGCTTCCCCCCCCCCCCACAGACCAATCCCCCACCCCCTGACTAATGTATTTTTACATAAATAAAACTATTTTTCTTTCATGTAATTAGCAAGAGTCCATGAGCTAGTGACGTATGGGATATACATTCCTACCAGGAGGGGCAAAGTTTCCCAAACCTCAAAATGCCTACAAATACACCCCTCACCACACCCACAAATCAGTTTTACAAACGTTGCCTCCTATGGAGGTGGTGAAGTAAGTTTGTGCTAGATTCTACGTTGATATGCGCTCCACAGCAGGTTGGAGCCCGGTTTTCCTCTCAGCGTGCAGTGAATGTCAGAGGGATGTGAGGAGAGTATTGCCTATTTGAATTCAATGATCTCCTTCTACGGGGTCTATTTCATAGGTTCTCTGTTATCGGTCGTAGAGATTCATCTCTTACCTCCCTTTTCAGATCGACGATATACTCATATATATATATATATATATATATATATATATATATATATATATATATATATATATATATATATATATATATATATATATATATATATATACCAATACCATTACCTCTGCTGATTTTCGTTTCAGTACTGGTTTGGCTTTCTACAACATGTAGATGAGTGTCCTGGGGTAAGTAAGTCTTATTTTCTGTGACACTCTAAGCTATGGATGGGCACTTTTTTATAAAGTTCTAAATATATGTATTCAAACATTTATTTGCCTTGACTCAGGATGCTCAACATTCCTTATTTTCAGACAGTCGGTTTCATATTTGGGATAATGCATTTGAATAAAACAATTTTTTTCTTCCCTTAAAATTTGACTTTTCCCTGTGGGCTGTTAGGCTCGCGTGGGCTGGAAATGCTTCATTTTATTGCGTCATTCTTGGCGCGGACTTTTTTGGCGCAAAAATTTTTTTTCTGTTTCCGGCGTCATACGTGTCGCCGGAAGTTGCGTCATTTTTTGACGTTCTTTTGCGCCAAAGATGTCGGCGTTCCGGATGTGGCATCATTTTTGCCGCCAAAAGCATTTAGGCGCCAAATAATGTGGGCGTCTTATTTGGCGCTAAAAAAATATGGGCGTCACTTTTGTCTCCACATTATTTGTCTCATTTTTTATTGCTTCTGGTTGCTAGAAGCTTGTTCACTGGCATTTTTTCCCATTCCTGAAACTTTCATTTAAGGAATTTGATCAATTTTGCTTTATATGTTGTTTTTTCTATTACATATTGCAAGATGTCCCATGTTGAAGCTGAGTCAGAAGATACTTCTGGAAAATCGCTGCCTGGTGCTGGAGCTACCAAAGCTAAGTGTATCTGCTGTAATCTTTTGGTAGCTGTTCCTCCAGCTGTTGTTTGTATTGAATGTCATGACAAACTTGTTAATGCAGATAATATTTCCTTTAGTAAAGTTACATTACCTGTTGCTGTTCCATCAACACCTAATATTCAGAGTATTCCTGATAACATAAGAGATTTTGTTTCTAAATCCATTAAGAAGGCTATGTCTGTTATTCCTCCTTCTAGTAAACGTAAAAAGTCTTTTAAAACTTCTCATTTTTCAGATGAATTTTTAAATGAACATCATCATTCTGATTCTGATAATGGTTTTTCTGGTTCAGAGGATTCTGTCTCAGAGGTTGATGCTGATAAATCTTCATATTTATTTAAAATGGAATTTATTCGTTCTTTACTTAAAGAAGTCCTAATTGCATTAGAAATTGAGGATTCTGGTCCTCTTGATACTAAATCTAAACGTTTAGATAAGGTTTTTAAATCTCCTGTAGTTATTCCAGAAGTTTTTCCTGTTCCTGGTGCTATTTCTGAAGTAATTTCCAGGGAATGGAATAATTTGGGTAATTCATTTACTCCTTCTAAACGTTTTAAGCAATTATATCCTGTGCCATCTGACAGATTAGAATTTTGGGACAAAATCCCTAAGGTTGATGGGGCTGTCTCTACTCTTGCTAAGCGTACTACCATTCCTACGGCAGATGGTACTTCCTTTAAGGATCCTTTAGATAGGAAAATTGAATCCTTTCTAAAAAAAGCTTACTTGTGTTCAGGTAATCTTCTTAGACCTGCTATATCTTTGGCGGATATTGCTGCAGCTTCAACTTTTTGGTTGGAAGCTTTAGCGCAACAAGTAACAGATCATAATTCTCATAGCATTATTATTCTTCTTCAACATGCTAATAATTTTATTTGTGATGCCATCTTTGATATCATTAGAGTTGATGTCAGGTATATGTCTCTAGCTATTTTAGCTAGAAGAGCTTTATGGCTTAAAACTTGGAATGCTGATATGTCTTCTAAGTCTACTCTGCTTTCCCTTTCTTTCCAGGGTAATAAATTATTTGGTTCTCAGTTGGATTCTATTATCTCAACTGTTACTGGAGGGAAAGGAACTTTTTTACCACAGGATAAAAAATCTAAAGGTCTAATAATCGTTTTCGTTCCTTTCGTCACAACAAGGAACAAAAGCCTGATCCTTCATCCTCAGGAGCGGTTTCAGTTTGGAAACCATCTCCAGTCTGGAATAAATCCAAGCCTTTTAGAAAATCAAAGCCAGCTCCTAAGTCCACATGAAGGTGCGGCCCTCATTCCAGCTCAGCTGGTAGGGGGCAGATTACGTTTTTTTCAAAGAAATTTGGATCAATTCCGTTCACAATCTTTGGATTCAGAATATTGTTTCAGAAGGGTACAGAATTGGCTTCAAGATAAGGCCTCCTGCAAAGAGATTTTTTCTTTCCCGTGTCCCAGTAAATCCAGCGAAGGCTCAAGCATTTCTGAAATGTGTTTCAGATCTAGAGTTGGCTGGAGTAATTATGCCAGTTCCAGTTCTGGAACAGGGGCTGGGGTTTTATTCAAATCTCTTCATTGTACCAAAGAAGGAGAATTCCTTCAGACCAGTTCTGGATCTAAAAATATTGAATCGTTATGTAAGGATACCAACATTCAAAATGGTAACTGTAAGGACTATCCTGCCTTTTGTTCAGCAAGGGCATTATATGTCTACAATAGATTTACAGGATGCATATCTGCATATTCTGATTCATTCAGATCACTATCAGTTTCTGAGATTCTCGTTCCTAGACAAGCATTACCAGTTTGTGGCTCTGCCGTTTGGCCTAGCAACAGCTCCAAGAATTTTTACAAAGGTTCTCGGTGCCCTTCTGTCTGTAATCAGAGAACAGGGTATTGTGGTATTTCCTTATTTGGACGATATCTTGGTACTTGCTCAGTCTTCACATTTAGCAGAATCTCATACGAATCGACTTGTGTTGTTTCTTCAAGATCATGGTTGGAGGATCAATTTACTAAAAAGTTCATTGATTCCTCAGACAAGGGTAACCTTTTTGGGTTTCTAGATAGATTCAGTGTCCATGACTGTATCTTTGACAGACAAGAGACGTCTGAAGGTTTCGACAAGCTGATATCAATTTTAGTCACAATCATTCCTTTCGGTAGCCTTATGCATGGAAATTCTAGGTCTTATGACTGCTGCATCGGACGCGATCCCCTTTGCTCGTTTTCACATGCAACCTCTTCAGCTCTGTATGCTGAACCAGTGGTGCAGGGATTACACAAAGATATCTCAATTAAAATCTTTAAAACCGATTGTACGACACTCTCTGACGTGGTGGACAGATCACCAACGTTTAGTTCAGGGGGCTTCTTTTGTTCTTCCGACCTGGACTGTAATCTCAACAGATGCAAGTCTTACTGGTTGGGGAGCTGTGTGGGGGTCTCTGACGGCACAAGGGGTTTGGGAATCTCAGGAGGTGAGATTACCGATCAATATTTTGGAACTCCGTGCAATTTTCAGAGCTCTTCAGTCTTGGCCTCTTCTAAAGAGAGAATCGTTCATTTGTTTTCAGACAGACAATGTCACAACTGTGGCATACATCAATCATCAAGGAGGGACTCACAGCCCTCTGGCTATGAAAGAAGTATCTCGAATTCTGGTTTGGGCGGAATCCAGCTCCTGTCTAGTTTCTGCGGTTCATATCCCAGGTATAGACAATTGGGAAGTGGATTATCTCAGTCGCCAAACGTTGCATCCGGGCGAATGGTCTCTTCACCCAGAGGTATTTCTTCAGATTGTCCAAATGTGGGGACTTCCAGAAATAGATCTGATGGCTTCTCATCTAAACAAGAAACTTCCCAGGTATCTGTCCAGATCCAGGGATCCTCAAGCGGAAGCAGTGGATGCATTGTCACTTCCTTGGAAGTATCATCCTGCTTATATCTTTCCGCCTCTAGTTTTTCTTCCAAGAGTGATCTCCAAGATTCTGAAGGAATGCTCGTTTGTTCTGCTGGTAGCTCCAGCATGGCCTCACAGGTTTTGGTATGCGGATCTTGTCCGGATGGCCTCCTGCCAACCGTGGACTCTTCCGTTAAGACCAGACCTTCTGTCGCAAGGTCCTTTTTTCCATCAGGATCTCAAATCCTTAACTTTAAAGGTATGGAGATTGAACGCTTGATTCTTAGTCAAAGAGGTTTCTCTGACTCTGTGATTAATACTATGTTACAGGCTTGTAAATCTGTATCTAGGGAGATATATTATAGAGTCTGGAAGACTTATATTTCTTGGTGTCTTTCTCATCATTTTTCCTGGCATTCTTTTAGAATTCCGAGAATTTTACAGTTTCTTCAGGATGGTTTGGATAAAGGTTTGTCTGCAAGTTCCTTGAAAGGACAAATCTCTGCTCTTTCTGTTCTTTTTCACAGAAAGATTGCTAATCTTCCTGATATTCATTGTTTTGTACAAGCTTTGGTTCGTATAAAACCTGTCATTAAGTCAATTTCTCCTCCTTTGAGTTTGAATTTGGTTCTGGGGGCTCTTCAAGCTCCTCTGTTTGAACCTATGCATTCATTGGACATTAAATTACTTTCTTGGAAAGTTTTGTTCCTTTTGGCCATCTCTTCTGCCAGAAGAGTTTCTGAATTATCTGCTCTTTCTTGTGAGTCTCCTTTTCTGATTTTTCATCAGGATAAGGCGGTGTTGCGAACTTCTTCTTTTGAATTTTTACCTACGGTTGTGAATTCCAACAACATTAGTAGAGAAATTGTGGTTCCTTCATTATGTCCTAATCCTAAGAATTCTAAGGAGAGATCATTGCATTCTTTGGATGTAGTTAGAGCTTTGAAATATTATGTTGAAGCTACTAAGAATTTCCGAAAGACTTCTAGTCTATTTGTTATCTTTTCCGGTTCTAGGAAAGGTCAGAAGGCCTCTGCCATTTCTTTGGCATCTTGGTTGAAATCTTTAATTCATCATGCTTATGTTGAGTCGGGTAAAACTCCGCCTCAAAGGATTACAGCTCATTCTACTAGGTCAGTTTCTACTTCCTGGGCGTTTAGGAATGAAGCTTCGGTTGATCAGATTTGCAAAGCAGCAACTTGGTCTTCTTTGCATACTTTTACTAAATTCTACCATTTTGATGTGTTTTCTTCTTCTGAAGCTGTTTTTGGTAGAAAAGTACTTCAGGCAGCTGTTTCAGTTTGAATCTTCTGCTTATATTTTCAGTTTTTTTCATTATAAAATTTAAACTTTATTTTGGGTGTGGATTATTTTTCAGCGGAATTGGCTGTCTTTATTTTATCCCTCCCTCTCTAGTGACTCTTGCGTGGAAAGATCCACATCTTGGGTAGTCATTATCCCATACGTCACTAGCTCATGGACTCTTGCTAATTACATGAAAGAAAACATAATTTATGTAAGAACTTACCTGATAAATTCATTTCTTTCATATTAGCAAGAGTCCATGAAGCCCACCCTTTTTGTGGTGGTTATGATTTTTTTTGTATAAAGCACAATTATTTCAATTCCTTATTTTTTATGCTTTCGCACTTTTTTCTTATCACCCCACTTCTTGGCTATTCGTTAAACTGATTTGTGGGTGTGGTGAGGGGTGTATTTGTAGGCATTTTGAGGTTTGGGAAACTTTGCCCCTCCTGGTAGGAATGTATATCCCATACGTCACTAGCTCATGGACTCTTGCTAATATGAAAGAAATGAATTTATCAGGTAAGTTCTTACATAAATTATGTTTTTACAACTTTTCATACATAATTTTTCTGTAGGTTAGCGGTTCCCACCCGCTCCCTCCCCGTGCACGCGCCCGCCCCGCCCTCCCGTGCACATGTGCGTGCCTCTGATCACCCCCGCCCCCCTACACATCATCAGGGCCATCGATGGCTGCCACCTGCCTCCCGAACCGGCTCCCACCCACCAACAGATTTAGCCGGTGATGTCCGGTGCAGAGAGGGCCACAGAGTGGCTCTCTCTGCACCGGATTGCTAAAAAAGGTTATTGCAGGATGCCTCAATATCGAGGCATCACTGCAATAACCGGAAAGCAACTGGAAGCGAGCAGGATCGCTTCCAGCTGCTTAACAGACTGAGGACGTGTGGCGTACGTCCTTGGTCTTTAAGAAATTCAGATAAGGTCAAATCTGATGAATTTTTGAGTAAAATTACCTATCCTATACTCAGTAGTGAAAAAATGTCTGCTCTTAATGCTCCAATTTCTGAAGAAATTCTAAAGGTTATTCAGGATCTTCCATTAAATAAAGCATCAGGTCCGGATGCACTTCCTAGTGAATTTTATAAAATTCTTACACCACTTATTGCTTCACCTTTGAGTAAGCTTTTTAACTATATATATCGACGGGAACGTAGTTTCCCCTCAGTTCTGTGCATCATATACCACTTTGATTCTTAAACCCGGGAAGGATCAGACTAAAAAAGAATCCTATAGGTTTATAAAAAAGCATTTACAAGAAAAATTGTTAACAATATACTGTCTCCGGAGATATTATTGGAAAGAGGAACACGGCAGGGCTGCCCCCTCTCTCCTTTCCTCTTTAATATTTCAATTGAACCTTTGGCGATAGCAATAAGAAAGCAAATAGAAGGTATTAGGATAGGAAGGAAAGAGCTTAAGATCGCGCTCTATGCGGACAATATCCTGCTATACGTTTCTAATTTACGAAATAATATACCTATAATTATCTCAATTATAGAACAATTTGGATCCTTCTCGGGATACAGGATCAATGCGTCAAAATCGCAATTACTATGGATTAGAAGGAATCCTGACTTTGTCAGATATACCTTTTGGAGTTTCAGAATCCTTTAGATATTTGGGGATAGAGATCACGGCGGATTCAGATAATTTTTATGATCTTAAAGGGACAGTCTAGGCCAAAATAAACTTTTATGATTTAGATAGAGCATAAAATTTTAAACAATTTTCCAATTTACTTTTATCACCAATTTTGCTTTGTTCTCTTGGTATTCTTAGTTGAAAGCTTAACCTGGGAGGTTCATATGTTAATTTCTTAGACCTTGAAGGCCACCTCTTTTCAGAATGCATTTTAACAGTTTTTCACCACTAGAGGGTGTTAGTTCATGTATGTCATATAGATGACACTGTGCTCGTGCACGTGAAGTTATCTGTGTGCAGGCACTGATTGGCTAAACTGCAAGTCTGTCAAAGAACTGAAATAAAGGGGCAGTTTACAGAGGCTTAGATACAAGATAATCACAGAGGTTAAAAGTATATTAATATAACTGTGTTGGCTATGCAAAACTGGGGAATGGGTAATAAAGGGATTATCTATCTTTTAAAACAATAAAAATTCTGGTGTAGACTGTCCCTTTAATGTAGCACCAATATTGAGAGAGATTAGGACTAGTATGAAATTATGGCAAATGCTCCCACTTTCAATTTCGGGCTGCATTTAAAATGATTCTTCTCCCGAAATTATTATATATTTTACAGAACACTTCAATAATTCTTAAACAGAAGGATATTGGAAAAATTAATAGTATGATGAGAAGTTTTATATGGCAGAATAAAAAACCCAGAATTTTGCTAATAAAACTTTCATTACCTAAGAAATATGGGGAACTTGCATTACCAGATATACAATTGTATAATCTGGTTTTTCTTGCTCGAATAATAGTCAACTGGATACTAAATAAAGATTATGTAACAAATAACGAACTTGAAAAAAATTTAAGCTTACCCTTTCTTCCAACAGCTTTAATACACTGCAATCCTAAATCAGTTCCCCAAGAAATTAAAAAATTTAAAACATTAATGTGCCCGTTGCAGGCATGGTGGAAGATTTGTAGGATATTATCTATTGAATGCAGTGTTTCTGATTATATGCCAATCAAAGGAAATTCTAAATTCCAGGCGGGATTACAATCAGCACCTTTTCAGAAATGGCATATTTTAGGCCTGAATAATAATTGTCAGATGATGGATTGGAACACACATTGTATTAAAACATTTGAGAGTTTGAGAAGAGAATTCAATCTCTGTAATAAAGAATTTTTTGCATATCTAAAAATAAGACACTTTATTACTAAGATGGTAAATGAATATAGCTGGAACTGGTCCTTGGGGAAATTGGAGAAATGGCTTGTCCTAGTAAAAACAGGTTTATGTCAATCTCGCCATGTTATCAAATGTTTATCTCTAACAATGGGGAGGAGAACGTAGAAAACTTAGCATCCACATGGAATTTAATTATACCTCAATATTCCATAAATGTAAACAAAATTCACATTTCTATTTTAAAAGTATAACAAGTTACTTTATTGGCCACATGGAGAGAGTCCCACATTAAGCTACTATACAGGACCTATTACACCCTGAAGAAGGGGTTCAGATATGAGTAGGGTGACCATATTGCCGCTTTAAAAAGGGACATATATGAAAAATACATATGTCAGGGCTGTTTAAAGAAAATTATTGTATAAAAACCCTGATATATGCATTTTTCATATGTGTCCCTTTTTAAAGCGGCAATATGGTCACCCTAGATATGGGAACATTCATTTTTGTAAATGTCCAAAATGTTCATTTCCCTCGGCAGACCTTATTCATATGATATGGGAGTGCCCTAGGATTAAAAACTTTTGGCTCAAGATAGAATACTGGATTAATTGTGTGCTGAAAATCTCCCCCCTGAGGTTAGATGTGGCCTGTATAATTTTCCTATGGGAAGCAACAAAAGATCTCCGGAGGCATAATAAAATAGTTAATATGATCATTTTAGCAGCAAGATACCACATTTTTAAAAAATGGAAAGAGCGTGCAAGCCCCAGCATAAACGAGCTCAAAAACTGTTTAAAGAAACAATGTATGTTAGAACAGAAGGATACCAGTATGGAAGAAGAAAAGGATATTGAAGGTTTTTTTTTAAAAATGGTCAATGTTTATTAAAATACTATCATCAAATGAGATAGATCATATGATATATCCATTCAGGAATTCAAAGCTAATGTTGCTGGGGATATGGTAATCTGCTTTGATCTGGCCTCAGCCTAATGGGGGGAGGGAGGAGAGAAGAGAGAAGAGAGAGATCCCATTTTTTTGTTGTTGTTTTGATTGACTGGGTCAATAGGTTGGGCATGGGAAGGGGAAAGGAAAAGGGAAAATATGTATTCATTTTCAGGTTTGTTATTGAGGGGACATGATATAAAAAGATAGATTGAAATTATGACATACTGTCAAATGGTATAATTTTCTTCTAGGATTATGCATGAACTGAAAATCTTTTTTCACAATGTATTAGCAAAGTTTGGTATTAATGATATGAAATGCACAATATTATTTTGTTTTCTCCTTGTTTGATTTTTTCATATATTGCTGTTAAATGAAAATGGATTCAAAACTTTTCTTTCATGTAATTAGCAAGAGTCCATGAGCTAGTGACGTATGGGATATACATTCCTACCAGGAGGGGCAAAGTTTCCCAAACCTTAAAATGCCTATAAATACACCCCTCACCACACCCACAATTCAGTTTTACAAACTTTGCCTCCCAAGGAGGTGGTGAAGTAAGTTTGTGCTAGATTCTACGTTGATATGCGCTTCGCAGCAGGCTGAAGCCTGGTTTTCCTCTCAGAGTCCAGTGAATGTCAGAGGGATGTGAAGAGATTATTGCCTATTTGAATACAATGGTCTTCCTCTAGGGGATCAATTTCATAGGTTCTCTGTTATCGGTCGTAGAGATTTCTTCTCCTACCTCCCTTTACAGATCGACGATATACTCTTATATACCATTACCTCTACTGATTCTCGTTTTAGTACTGGTTTGGCTATCTACTATATGTAGATGAGTGTCTTAGGGCAAGTAAGTCTTATTTTTATTTATGACACTCAAAGCTATGGTAGGCACTTTTTATGTAAAGTTCTAAATATATGTGTTTAAACTTATATTTGCCATGATTCAGGATATTCAGTATTCCTTCATTCAGACTGTCAGTTTCATTTTTTTGGGAAAATGCATATGAATTAAATATTTTTCTTACCTAAATTTTCAATTGACTTTTTTCCTTTAAATTGCGGGCTGTTAGGCTCGCGGGTGCAAAAAATGTTAGAATTTATTGCGTCATTTTTGGCGCAATACTTTTTTGCCGCGAGATTGACGTTTGTCTGACGTCATTTCCGGCGTCGTAGTTGACACCGGAGGTTTTCACGTAGTTGCGTCATTTTTGGCTCTCGTGTTTGTTGCAGACGTTTTTGGCGCTAAAAAATATGTGGGCGTCATTCTTGGCACCAGATTTTTGACATTATTTAAGTCTCATTTTTTTAGTTGCTTCTGGTTTCTAGAGGCCTGTTCTGTTTGCATTTTTTTCCCATTCCTGAAACTGTCATTTAAGGAATTTGATAATTTTGCTTTATATGTTGTTTTTTTCTATTACATATTGCAAGATATTTCAAAAACTGTTCCTGTATCATAAAATACTGAGGGATTCCTGATGACTGATATCAGTCCTACCAAAGCTAAGTTTATTTGTTTTAATGTTATGAATGTTTATCTTTAGCTATGGTTTGTAATAAGTTTTTATGATAAACTTTTACATGCAGAGTCCATTAGTATTTATGCATTATATATTGCTATTCTTTTTACATCTTATGTAGAAGATATACTTAGGAATTTATAAGAATATTTTTCTGATTCTATTATAAAGGCTTTGTCTGCTATCCCGCCTTCTAATAATATTTTTAGGTCTTTTTTAAACTTCTCATTTAGTTGATGAAGTTTCAAATGACCAACAACATACTGAATTATCTTTTTTTTTCTCTGATGGTGTTTTTTCTCATTAAGAATATTCTTCATCAGTTATTGACACTAACAAATCTACTTTTTTATTTTTAAATAGAGTACATTCGTTCTTTGTTGAAAAGGTGTTATTTTGGATACTGAAGTAACTAGTTCTTTTGATTTTAAGACTAGCTAACATTTAAATAATGCTTATTAACCTTCTGTGGTTTCTTCAGGTTTTTTTCTTTCATGTAATTAGCAAGAGTCCATGAGCTAGTGACGTATGGGATATACATTCCTACCAGGAGGGGCAAAGTTTCCCAAACCTCAAAATGCCTATAAATACACCCCTCACCACACCCACAATTCAGTTTTACAAACTTTGCCTCCGATGGAGGTGGTGAAGTAAGTTTGTGCTAGATTCTACGTTGATATGCGCTCCGCAGCAAGTTGGGGCCCGGTTTTCCTCTCAGCGTGCAGTGAATGTCAGAGGGATGTGAGGAGTATTGCCTATTTGAATGCAGTGATCTCCTTCTAAGGGGTCTATTTCATAGGTTCTCTGTTATCGGTCGTAGAGATTCATCTCTTACCTCCCTTTTCAGATCGACGATATACTCTTATTTCTTTCATGTAATTAACAAGAGTCCATGAGCTAGTGATGTATGGGATATACATTCCTACCAGGAGGGGCAAAGTTTCCCAAACCTTAAAATGCCTATAAATACACCCCTCACCACACCCACAAATCAGTTTTACAAACTTTGCCTCCAAGGGAGGTGGTGAAGTAAGTTTGTGCTAGATTCTACGTTGATATGCGCTCCGCAGCAAGTTGGAGCCCGGTTTTCCTCTCAGCGTGCAGTGAATGTCAGAGGGATGTGAAGAGAGTATTGCCTATTGAATGCAGTGATCTCCTTCTACGGGGTCTATTTCATAAGGTTCTCTGTTATCGGTCGTAGAGATTCATCTCTTACCTCCCTTTTCAGATCGACGATATACTCTTATATTTACCATTACCTCTACTGATTCTCGTTTCAGTACTGGTTTGGCTTTCTACAAACATGTAGATGAGTGTCCTGGGGTAAGTAAGTCTTATTTTCTGTGACACTCTAAGCTATGGTTGGGCACTTTATTTATAAAGTTCTAAATATATGTATTCAAACATTTATTTGCCTTGACTCAGAATGTTCAACTTTCCTTATTTTCAGACAGTCAGTTTCATATTTGGGATTATGCATTGAATTATCATATTTTTCTTACCTCAAAAATTTGACTTTTTTCCCTGTGGGCTGTTAGGCTCGCGGGGGCTGAAAATGCTTCATTTTATTGCGTCATTCTTGGCGCGGACTTTTTTGGCGCAAAAATTCTTTTCCGTTTCCGGCGTCATACGTGTCGCCGGAAGTTACGTCATTTTTTGACGTTATTTTGCGCCAAAGATGTCGGCGTTCCGGATGTGGCGTCATTTTTGGCGCCAAAAGCATTTAGGCGCCAAATAATGTGGGCGTCTTATTTGGCGCTAAAAAATATGGGCGTCGCTTTTGTCTCCACATTATTTCAGTCTCATTTTTCATCTGCTTCTGGTTGCTAGAAGCTTGATATTTGGCATTCTTTCCCATTCCTGAAACTGTCTTATAAGGAATTTGATCTATTTTGCTTTATATGTTGTTTTTTCTCTTACATATTGCAAGATGTCTCACGTTGCATCTGAGCCAGAAGATACTACAGGAAAATCACTGCCTGCTGGATCTACCAAAGCTAAGTGTATCTGCTGTAAATTTTTGGTAGCTATTCCTCCAGCTGTTGTTTGTAATAATTGTCATGACAAACTTGTTAAAGCAGATAATATTTCCTTTAGTAATGTACCATTGCCTGTTGCAGTTCCCTCAACATCTAAGGTGCAGAATGTTCCTCATAACATATGAGATTTTGTTTCTGAATCCATAAAGAAGGCTTTGTCTGTTATTTCTCCTTCTAGTAAACGTAAAATGTCTTTTAAATCTTCTCTCTCTACAGATGAATTTTTAAATGAACACCATCATTCTGATTCTTTGGACTCTTCTGGTTAAAGTTGATGGGGCTATTTCTACCCTTGCTAAACGTACTACCATTCCTACGTCAGATGGTACCTCGTTTAAGGATCCTTTAGATAGAAAAATTGAATCCTTTCTAAGAAAAGCTTATCTGTGTTCAGGTAATCTTCTTAGACCTGCTATATCATTGGCTGATGTTGCTGCAGCTTCAACTTTTTGGTTGGAAACCCTAGCGCAACAAGTAGCAAATCGTGATTCTCATGATATTATTATTCTTCTTCAGCATGCTAATAATTTTATCTGTGATGCCATTTTTGATATTATTAGAGTTGATGTTAGGTTTATGTCTCTAGCTATCTTAGCCAGAAGAGCTTTATGGCTTAAAACTTGGAATGCTGATATGGCTTCTAAATCAACTCTACTTTCCATTTCTTTCCAGGGAAACAAATTATTTGGTTAGGGTACAGAATTGGTTTCAAGATGAGACCTCCTGCAAAGAGATTTTTTTATTTCCCGTGTCCCAGTAAATCCAGTGAAAGCTCAAGCATTTCTGAATTGTGTTTCAGATCTAGAGTTGGCTGGAGTAATTATGCCAGTTCCAGTTCCGGAACAGGGGATGGGGTTTTATTCAAATCTCTTCATTGTACTAAAGAAGGAGAATTCCTTCAGACCAGTTCTGGATCTAAAATTATTGAATCGTTATGTAAGGATACCAACGTTCAAGATGGTAACTGTAAGGACTATATTGCCTTTTGTTCAGAAAGGGAATTATATGTCCACAATAGATTTACAGGATGCATATCTGCATATTCCGATTCATCCAGATCATTTTCAGTTCCTGAGATTCTCTTTTCTAGACAAGCATTACCAATTTGTGGCTCTACCGTTTGGCCTTGCTACAGCTCCAAGAATTTTCACAAAGATTCTCGGTGCCCTTCTGTCTGTAATCAGAGAACAGGGTATTGTGGTATTTCCTTATTTGGACGATATCTTGGTACTTGCTCAGTCTTTACATTTAGCAGAGTCTCATACGAATCGACTTGTGTTGTTTCTTCAAGATCATGGTTGGAGGATCAATTTACCAAAAAGTTCTTTGATTCCTCAAACAAGGGTAACCTTTCTGGGTTTCCAGATAGATTCAGTGTCCATGACTCTGTCTTTAACAGACAAGAGACGTCTAAAATTGATTACAGCTTGTCGAAACCTTCAGTCACAATCATTCCCTTCGGTAGCCTTATGCATGGAAATTCTAGGTCTTAAGACTATGACTGCTGCATCGGACGCGATCCCCTTTGCTCGTTTTCACATGCGACCTCTTCAGCTCTGTATGCTGAACCAATGGTGCAGGGATTACACGAAGATATCTCAATTAATATCTTTAAAACCGATTGTTCGACACTCTCTAACGTGGTGGACAGATCACCATCGTTTAATTCAGGGGGCTTCTTTTGTTCTTCCGACCTGGACTGTAATTTCAACAGATGCAAGTCTCTCAGGTTGGGGAGCTGTGTGGGGATCTCTGACGGCACAGGGAGTTTGGGAATCTCAGGAGGTGAGATTACCGATCAATATTTTGGAACTCCGTGCAATTTTCAGAGCTCTTCAGTTTTGGCCTCTTCTGAAGAGAGAATCGTTCATTTGTTTTCAGACAGACAATGTCACAACTGTGGCATACATCAATCATCAAGGAGGGACTCACAGTCCTCTGGCTATGAAAGAAGTATCTCGAATTTTGGTTTGGGCGGAATCCAGCTCCTGTCTAATCTCTGCGGTTCATATCCCAGGTGTAGACAATTGGGAAGCGGATTATCTCAGTCGCCAAACGTTGCATCCGGGCGAATGGTCTCTTCACCCAGAGGTATTTCTTCAGATTGTTCATATGTGGGGGCTTCCAGAGATAGATCTGATGGCCTCTCATCTAAACAAGAAACTTCCCAGGTATCTGTCCAGATCCCGGGATCCTCAGGCGGAGGCAGTGGATGCATTATCACTTCCTTGGAAGTATCATCCTGCCTATATCTTTCCGCCTCTAGTTCTTCTTCCAAGAGTAATCTCCAAGATTCTGAGGGAATGCTCGTTTGTTCTGCTAATAGCTCCGGCATGGCCTCACAGGTTTTGGTATGCGGATCTTGTCCGGATGGCATCTTGCCAACCATGGACTCTTCCGTTAAGACCAGACCTTCTGTCGCAAGGTCCTTTTTTCCATCCGGATCTGAAATCCTTAAATTTAAAGGTATGGAGATTGAACGCTTGATTCTTAGTCAAAGAGGTTTCTCTGACTCTGTGATTGATACTATGTTACAGGCTCGTAAATCTGTATCTAGAGAGATATATTATAGAGTCTGGAAGACTTATATTTCTTGGTGTCTTACTCATCATTTTTCTTGGTATTCTTTTAGAATTCCGAGAATATTACAATTTCTTCAGGATGGTTTAGATAAGGGTTTGTCCGCAAGTTCCTTGAAAGGACAAATCTCTGCTCTTTCTGTTCTTTTTCACAGAAAGATTGCTATTCTTCCTGATATTCATTGTTTTGTACAAGCTTTGGTTCGTATAAAACCTGTCATTAAGTCAATTTCTCCTCCATGGAGCTTGAATTTGGTTCTGGGAGCTCTTCAAGCTCCTCCGTTTGAACCTATGCATTCATTGGACATTAAATTGCTTTCTTGGAAAGTTTTGTTCCTTTTGGCCATCTCTTCTGCCAGAAGAGTTTCTGAATTATCTGCTCTTTCTTGTGAGTCTCCTTTTCTGATTTTTCATCAGGATAAGGCGGTGTTGCGAACTTCTTTTCAATTTTTACCTAAGGTTGTGAATTCCAACAACATTAGTAGAGAAATCGTGGTTCCTTCATTATGTCCTAATCCTAAGAATTCTAAGGAGAAATCGTTACATTCTTTGGATGTTGTTAGAGCTTTGAAATATTATGTTGAAGCTACTAAATCTTTCCGAAAGACTTCTAGTCTATTTGTCATCTTTTCTGGTTCTAGAAAAGGCCAGAAAGCTTCTGCCATTTCTTTGGCATCCTGGTTGAAATCTTTAATTCATCTTGCCTATGTTAAATCGGGTAAGACTCCGCCTCAGAGGATTACAGCTCATTCTACTAGGTCAGTTTCTACTTCCTGGGCGTTTAGGAATGAAGCTTCAGTTGATCAGATTTGCAAAGCAGCGACTTGGTCCTCTTTGCATACTTTTACTAAATTCTACCATTTTGATGTATTCTCTTCTTCTGAAGCAGTTTTTGGTAGAAAGGTACTTCAGGCAGTGGTTTCGGTTTGAATCTTCTGCTTATGTTTTTCATTAAACTTTATTTTGGGTGTGGATTATTTTCAGCAGGAATTGGCTGTCTTTATTTATCCCTCCCTCTCTAGTGACTCTTGTGTGGAAAGATCCACATCTTGGGTATTCATTATCCCATACGTCACTAGCTCATGGACTCTTGTTAATTACATGAAAGAAAACATAATTTATGTAAGAACTTACCTGATAAATTCATTTCTTTCATATTAACAAGAGTCCATGAGGCCCACCCTTTTTTGTGGTGGTTATGATTTTTTTGTATAAAGCACAATTATTCCAATTCCTTATTTTATATGCTTCGCACTTTTTTCTTATCACCCCACTTCTTGGCTATTCGTTAAACTGATTTGTGGGTGTGGTGAGGGGTGTATTTATAGGCATTTTAAGGTTTGGGAAACTTTGCCCCTCCTGGTAGGAATGTATATCCCATACGTCACTAGCTCATGGACTCTTGTTAATATGAAAGAAATGAATTTATCAGGTAAGTTCTTACATAAATTATGTTATATACCATTACCTCTACTGATTCTCGTTTCAGTACTGGTTTGGCTATCTACTATATGTAGATGAGTGACCTGGGGTAAGTAAGTCTTATTTTTTGTGACACTCCTAGCTATGGTTGGGCACTTTGTTTATAAAGTTCTAAATATATGTATTCAAACATTTATTTGCCTTGACTCAGAATGTTCAACTTTCCTTATTTTTCAGACAGTCAGTTTCATATTTGGGATAATGCATTTTAATTTAACATTTTTTCTTACCTTAAAATTTGACTTTTTCCCTGTGGGCTGTTAGGCTCGCGGGGGCTGAAAATGCTTCATTTTATTGCGTCATTCTTGGCGCTGACTTTTTTGGCGCAAAAATTCCATTTCCGTTTCCGGCGTCATACGTGTCGCCGGAAGTTGCGTCACTTTTTGACGTTATTTTGCGCCAAAAATGTCGGCGTTCCGGATGTGGCGTCATTTTTGGCGCCAAAAAGCATTTAGGCGCCAAATAATGTGGGCGTCTTATTTGGCGCGAAAAAATATGGGCGTCACTCTTGTCTCCACATTATTTAAGTCTCATTTTTTATTGCTTCTGGTTGCTAGAAGCTTGTTCTTTGGCATTTTTTCCCATTCCTGAAACTGTCATTTAAGGAATTTGATCAATTTTGCTTTATATATATGTTGTTTTTTCTCTTACATATTGCAAGATGTCTCACGTTGCATCTGAGTCAGAAGATACTACAGGAAAATCGCTGTCAAGTGCTGAATCTACCAAAGCTAAGTGTATCTGCTGTAAACTTTTGGTAGCTATTCCTCCAGCTGTTGTTTGTATTGATTGTCATGACAAACTTGTTAATGCAGATAATATTTCCTTTAGTAAAGTACCATTGCCTGTTGCAGTTCCTTCAACATCTAAGGTGCAGAATGTTCCTGATAATATAAGAGATTTTGTTTCTGAATCCATAAAGAAGGCTATGTCTGTTATTTCTCCTTCTAGTAAACATAAAAAATCTTTTAAAACTTCTCTCCCTACAGATGAATTTTTAACTGAACATCATCATTCTGATTCTGATGATTCCTCTGGTTCAGAGGATTCTGTCTCAGAGGTTGATGCTGATAAATCTTCATATTTATTTAAAATGGAATTTATTCGTTCTTTACTTAAAGAAGTCCTAATTGCTTTAGAAATAGAGGATTCTGGTCCTCTTGATACTAAATCTAAACGTTTAAATAAGGTTTTTAAAACTCCTGTAGTTATTCCAGAAGTTTTTCCTGTCCCTGATGCTATTTCTGCAGTAATTTCCAAAGAATGGGATAATTTGGGTAATTCATTTACTCCTTCTAAACGTTTTAAGCAATTATATCCTGTGCCGCCTGACAGATTAGAATTTTGGGACAAGATCCCTAAAGTTGATGGGGCTATTTCTACCCTTGCTAAACGTACTACTATTCCTACGTCAGATGGTACTTCGTTTAAGGATCCTCTAGAAAGGAAAATGGAGTCCTTTCTAAGAAAAGCTTATCTGTGTTCAGGTAATCTTCTTAGACCTGCTATATCTTTGGCTGATGTTGCTGCAGCTTCAACTTTTTGGTTGGAAACTTTAGCGCAACAAGTAACACATCGTGATTCTCATGATATTATTATTCTTCTTCAACATGCTAATAATTTTATCTGTGATGCCATTTTTGATATTATCAGAGTTGATGTCAGGTTTATGTCTCTAGCTATTTTAGCTAGAAGAGCTTTATGGCTTAAAACTTGGAATGCTGATATGGCTTCTAAATCAACTTTACTTTCCATTTCTTTCCAGGGTAACAAATTATTTGGTTCTCAGTTGGATTCCATTATTTCAACTGTTACTGGTGGGAAAGGAACTTTTTTACCACAGGATAAAAAATCTAAAGGTAAAAACAGGGCTAATAATCGTTTTCGTTCCTTTCATTTCAACAAAGAACAAAAGCCTGATCCTTCATCCTCAGGAGCAGTTTCAGTTTGGAGACCATCTCCAGTCTGGAATAAATCCAAGCCAGCTAGAAAGGCAAAGCCTGCTTCTAAGTCCACATGAAGGTGCGGCCCTCATTCCAGCTCAGCTGGTAGGGGGCAGGTTACGTTTTTTCAAAGAAATTTGGGTCAATTCTGTTCACAATCTTTGGATTCAGAGCATTGTTTCAGAAGGGTACAGAATTTGTTTCAAGTTGAGACCTCCTGCAAAGAGATTTTTTCTTTCCCGTGTCCCAGTAAATCCAGTAAAAGCTCAAGCATTTCTGAAATGTGTTTCAGATCTAGAGTTGACTGGAGTAATTATGCCAGTTCCAGTTTCGGAACAGGGGATGGGGTTTTATTCAAATCTCTTCATTGTACCAAAGAAGGAGAATTCCTTCAGACCAGTTCTGGATCTAAAAATATTGAATAGTTATGTAAGGATACCAACATTCAAGATGGTAACTGTAAGGACTATCTTACCTTTTGTTCAGCAAGGGAATTATATGTCCACAATAGATTTACAGGATGCATATCTGCATATTCCGATTCATCCAGATCACTATCAGTTTCTGAGATTCTCTTTCCTAGACAAGCATTACCAGTTTGTGGCTCTGCCGTTTGGCCTAGCTACAGCTCCAAGAATTTTTACAAAGGTTCTCGGTGCCCTGCTGTCTGTAATCAGAGAACAGGGTATTGTGGTATTTCCTTATTTGGACGATATCTTGGTACTTGCTCAGTCTTTACATTTAGCAGAATCTCATACGAATCGACTTGTGTTGTTTCTTTAAGATCATGGTTGGAGGATCAATTTACCAAAAAGTTCTTTGATTCCTCAGACAAAGGTAACCTTTCTGGGTTTCCAGATGGATTCAGTGTCCATGACTCTGTCTTTAACAGACAAGAGACGTTTAAAATTGATTACAGCTTGTCGAAACCTTCAGTCACAATCATTCCCTTCGGTAGCCTTATGCATGGAAATTCTAGGTCTTATGACTGCTGCATCGGACGCGATCCCCTTTGCTCGTTTTCACATGCGACCTCTTCAGCTCTGTATGCTGAAGCAATGGTGCAAGGATTACACGAAGATATCTCAATTAATATCTTTAAAACCGATTGTTCGACACTCTCTAACATGGTGGACAGATCACCATCGTTTAATTCAGGGGGCTTCTTTTGTGCTTCCGACCTGGACTGTAATTTCAACAGATGCAAGTCTCACAGGTTGGGGAGCTGTGTGGGGATCTCTGACGGCACAAGGAGTTTGGGAATCTCAGGAGGTGAGATTACCGATCAATATTTTGGAACTCCGTGCAATTTTCAGAGCTCTTCAGTTTTGGCCTCTTCTGAAGAGAGAATCGTTCATTTGTTTTCAGACAGACAATGTCACAACTGTGGCATACATCAATCATCAAGGAGGGACTCACAGTCCTCTGGCTATGAAAGAAGTATCTCGAATTTTGGTTTGGGCGGAATCCAGCTCCTGTCTAATCTCTGCGGTTCATATCCCAGGTGTAGACAATTGGGAAGCGGATTATCTCAGTCGCCAAACGTTGCATCCGGGCGAATGGTCTCTTCACCCAGAGGTATTTCTTCAGATTGTTCAAATGTGGGAACTTCCAGAAATAGATCTGATGGCGTCCCATCTAAACAAGAAACTTCCCAGGTATCTGTCCAGATCCCGGGATCCTCAGGCGGAGGCAGTGGATGCATTATCACTTCCCTGGAAGTATCATCCTGCCTATATCTTTCCGCCTCTAGTTCTTCTTCCAAGAGTAATCTCCAAGATTCTGAAGGAATGCTCGTTTGTTCTCCTGGTAGCTCCGGCATGGCCTCACAGGTTTTGGTATGCGGATCTTGTCCGGATGGCCTCTTGCCAACCGTGGACTCTTCCGTTAAGACCAGACCTTCTGTCACAAGGTCCTTTTTTTCATCAGGATCTGAAATCCTTAAATTTAAAGGTATGGAGATTGAACGCTTGATTCTTGGTCAAAGAGGTTTCTCTGACTCTGTGATTAATACTATGTTACAGGCTCGTAAATCTGTATCTCGAGAGATATATTATAGAGTCTGGAAGACTTATATTTCTTGGTGTCTTTCTCATCATTTTTCCTGGCATTCTTTTAGAATACCGAGAATTTTACAGTTCCTTCAGGATGGTTTAGATAAGGGTTTGTCCGCAAGTTCTTTGAAAGGACAAATCTCTGCTCTTTCTGTTCTTTTTCACAGAAAGATTGCTATTCTTCCTGATATTCATTGTTTTGTACAAGCTTTGGTTCGTATAAAACCTGTCATTAAGTCAATTTCTCCTCCTTGGAGTTTGAATTTGGTTCTGGGAGCTCTTCAAGCTCCGCCGTTTGAACCTATGCATTCATTGGACATTAAATTACTTTCTTGGAAAGTTTTGTTCCTTTTGGCCATCTCTTCTGCCAGAAGAGTTTCTGAATTATCTGCTCTTTCTTGTGAGTCTCCTTTTCTGATTTTTCATCAGGATAAGGCGGTGTTGCGAACTTCTTTTGAATTTTTACCTAAAGTTGTGAATTCCAACAACATTAGTAGAGAAATTGTGGTTCCTTCATTATGTCCTAATCCTAAGAATTCTAAGGAGAAATCGTTGCATTCTTTAGATGTTGTTAGAGCTTTGAAATATTATGTTGAAGCTACGAAATCTTTTCGTAAGACTTCTAGTCTATTTGTTATCTTTTCCGGTTCTAGAAAAGGCCAGAAAGCTTCTGCCATTTCTTTGGCATCTTGGTTGACATCTTTAATTCATCTTGCCTATGTTGAGTCGGGTAAGACTCCGCCTCAGAGTATTACAGCTCATTCTACTAGGTCAGTTTCTACTTCCTGGGCGTTTAGGAATGAAGCTTCGGTTGACCAGATCTGCAAAGCAGCTACTTGGTCCTCTTTGCATACTTTTACTAAATTCTACCATTTTGATGTATTTTCTTCTTCTGAAGCAGTCTTTGGTAGAAAAGTACTTCAGGCAGCGGTTTCAGTTTGAATCTTCTGCTTATGTTTTTCGTTAAACTTTATTTTGGGTGTGGATTTTTCAGCAGGAATTGGCTGTCTTTATTTTATCCCTCCCTCTCTAGTGACTCTTGTGTGGAAAGATCCACTTCTTGGGTAGTCATTATCCCATACGTCACTAGCTCATGGACTCTTGCTAATTACATGAAAGAAAACATAATTTATGTAAGAACTTACCTGATAAATTCATTTCTTTCATATTAGCAAGAGTCCATGAGGCCCGCCCTTTTTTTGTGGTGGTTATGATTTTGTATAAAGCACAATTATTCCAATTCCTTATTTTATATGCTTTCGCACTTTTTTTCTTATCACCCCACTTCTTGGCTATTCATTAAACTGAATTGTGGGTGTGGTGAGGGGTGTATTTATAGGCATTTTGAGGTTTGGGAAACTTTGCCCCTCCTGGTAGGAATGTATATCCCATACGTCACTAGCTCATGGACTCTTGCTAATATGAAAGAAATGAATTTATCAGGTAAGTTCTTACATAAATTATGTTTTTCCAGTTCCTGATACTAGGGAATGGAATAGGCCGGGAATTTCTTTTATTCCTTCTTTAAGGTTTTTAAATTGTATCCTTTGCCGGCAGTTAGTTTTAAGTTTTGAGGAAGATCCCCCAAGTTAATGGGGCCATCTCTACTCTTGCTAAACATACTACTATTCCTATAGCAAATAGTATTTATTTTTTTCATTGGGAAACTTGTATCTTATTTAAGGAAAATTATTTATTTTAAGTTACTTTTCTTAGACCTGTAATTTATTTGGCTGATGTTGCAACTGCTTCAACTTTCTGGTTGGATACTTTAGTGCAACAAGTATCGGATTATGATTTGTTTAGCATTGTTAAGTTGATCAACATGCTAATAATTTCATTTGTGTCGTCATTTTTTTTTTTTTTTTTTCACAAATGAGGTTTAATCTATGTCTTTAGCTATTTTAGCTAGAAGAACTTTGTGATTTCAATCTTGGAATGCTAATTTGATTTCTAAATTCCATATTTCTTTTTTCTTTCATGTAATTAGCAAGAGTCCATGAGCTAGTGACGTATGGGATATACATTCCTACCAGGAGGGGCAAAGTTTCCCAAACCTCAAAATGCCTATAAATACACCCCTCACCACACCCACAAATCAGTTTTACAAACTTTGCCTCCTATGGAGGTGGTGAAGTAAGTTTGTGCTAGATTCTACGTTGATATGCTCTCCGCAGCAGGTTGGAGCCCGGTTTTCCTCTCAGCGTGCAGTGAATGTCAGAGGGATGTGAGGAGAGTATTGCCTATTTGAATGCAGTGATCTCCTTCTACGGGGTCTATTTCATAGGTTCTCTGTTATCGGTCGTAGAGATTCATCTCTTACCTCCCTTTTCAGATCGACGATATACTCTTATATATACCATTTCCTCTACTGATTCTCGTTTCAGTACTGGTTTGGCTTTCTACTACATGTAGATGAGTGTCCTGGGGTAAGTAAGTCTTATTTTCTGAGACACTCTAAGCTATGGTTGGGCACTTTATTTAAAAGTTCTAAATATATGTATTCAAACATTTATTTGCCTTGACTCAGGATGTTCAACATTCCTTATTTCAGACAGTCAGTTTCATATTTGGGATAATGCATATGATTAATTCATTTTTTTCTTACCTTAAAAATTTGACTTTCCCTATGGGCTGTTAGGCTCGCGGGGGCTGAAAATGCTTCATTTTATTGCGTCATTCTTGGCGCGGACTTTTTTGGCGCAAAAATTATTTTCTGTTTCCGGCGTCATACGTGTCGCCGGAAGTTGCGTCATTTTTGACGTTCTTTTGCGCAAAAAGTGTCGGCGTTCCGGATGTGGCGTCATTTTTTGCGCCAAAAGCATTTAGGCGCCAAATAATGTGGGCGTCTTTTTTGGCGCGAAAAAATATGGGCGTCACTTTTGTCTCCACATTATTTAAGTCTCATTGATTTTTTGCTTCTGGTTGCTAGAAGCTTATTCACTGGCATTTTGTTCCCATTCCTGAAACTGTCATTTAAGGAATTTGATCAATTTTGCTTTATATGTTGTTTTTTCTATTACATATTGCAAGATGTCCCACGTTGAAGCTGAGTCAGAAGATACTTCTGGAATATCCCTGCCTGGGGCTGGAGCTACCAAAGCTAAGTGTATCTACTGTAAACTTATGGTATCTGTTCCTCCAGCTGTTGTTTGTACTGTTTTGTCATGACAAACTGTTTATGCAGATAATATTTCCTTTAAGTACTGTTACATTACCTGTTGCTGTTCTGTCAACATCTAATACTCAGAGTGTTCCTGATAACATAAGAGATTTTGTTTTTAAATCCATTTAGAAGGCTATGTCTGTTATTCCTCCTTCTAGTAAATGTAAAAAGTCTTTTAAAACTTCTCATTTTTCAGATGAATTTTTAAATCAACATCATCATTCTGATTCTAATAATGGTTCTTCTGGTTCAGAGGATTCTGTCTCAGAGGTTGATGCTGATAAATCTTCATATTTATTTAAAAGGAAATGTATTCGTTCTTTACTTAAAGAAGTCCTAATTGCATTAGAAATTGAGGATTCTGGTCCTCTTGATACTAAATCTAAACATTTAGATAAGGTTTTTAAATCTCCTGTAGTTATTCCAGAAGTTTTTCCTGTCCCTAGTGCTATTTCTGAAGTAATTTCCAGGGAATGGAATAATTTGGGTAATTCATTTACTCCTTCTAAACGTTTTAAGCAATTATATCCTGTGCCATCTGACAGATTAGAGTTTTGGGACAAAATCCCTAAAGTTGATGGGGCTGTCTCTACTCTTGTTAAGCGTACTATTCCTACGGCAGATGGTACTTCCTTAAGGATCCTTTAGATAGGAAAATTGAATCCTTTCTAAGAAAAGCTTACTTGTGTTCAGGTAATCTTCTTAGACCTGCTATATCTTTAGCGGATGTTGCTGCAGCTTCATCTTTTGGTTAGAAGCTTTAGCGCAACAAGTAACAGATCATAATTCTCATAGCATTTTTATTCTTCAACATGCTAATAATTTTATTTGTAATGCCATCTTTGATATCATTAGAGTTGATGTCAGGTATATGTCTCTAGCTATTTTAGCTAGAAGAGCTTTATGGCTTAAGACTTGGAATGCTGTTATGTCTTCTAAGTCTACTCTGCTTTTCCTTTCTTTCCAGGGTAATGATCGTTTTCATTCCTTTTGTCACAACAAGGAACAAAAACCTGATCCTTCATCCTCAGGAGCGGTATCAGTTTGGAAACCATCTCCAGTCTGGAATAAATCCAAGCCTTTTAGAAAATCAAAGCCAGCTCCTAAGTCCACATGAAGGTGCGGCCCTCATTCCAGCTCAGCTGGTAGGGGGCAGATTACGTTTTTTCTAAGAAATTTGGATCATCATTTTTCCTGGCATTCTTTTAGAATTCCGAGAATTTTACAGTTTCTTCAGGATGGTTTAGATAAAGGTTTGTCCGCAAGTTTACTTGAAAGGTCAAATCTCTGCTCTTTCTGTTCTTTTTCACAGAAAGATTGCTAATCTTCCTGATATTCATTGTTTTGTACAAGCCTTGGTTCGTATTAAACCTGTCATTAAGTCAATTTCTCCTCCTTGGAGTTTGAATTTGGTTCTGGGGGCTCTTCAAGCTCCTCCGTTTGAACCTATGCATTCATTGGACATTAAATTACTTTCTTGGAAAGTTTTGTTCCTTTTGGCCATTTCTTCTGCCAGAAGAGTCTCTGAATTGTCTGCTCTTTCTTGTGAGTCTCCTTTTCTGATTTTTCATCAGGATAAGGCAGTGTTGCGATCTTCTTTTGAATTTTTACCTAAGGTTGTGAATTCCAACAACATTAGTAGAGAAATTGTAGTTCCTTCATTATGCCCTAATCCTAAGAATTCTATGGAGAAATCATTGCATTCTTTGGATGTTGTTAGAGCTTTGAAATATTATGTTGAAGCTACTAAGACTTTCCGAAAGACTTCTAGTCTATTTGTCATCTTTTCCGGTTCTAGAAAAGGCCAGAAAGCTTCTGCCATTTCTTTGGCATCTTGGTTGAAATCTTTAATTCATCATGCCTATGTTGAGTCGGGTATAACTCCACCTCAGAGGATTACAGCTCATTCTACTAGGTCAGTTTCTACTTCCTGGGCG
Source organism: Bombina bombina (assembly GCF_027579735.1). NCBI lineage: Eukaryota > Metazoa > Chordata > Amphibia > Anura > Bombinatoridae > Bombina > Bombina bombina. The sequence goes on from NC_069500.1 coordinate 543,580,163, forward strand.
TTTAGGAATGAAGCTTCGGTTGATCAAATTTGCAAAGCAGCAACTTGGTCTTCTTTGCATACTTTTTCTAAATTCTACCATTTTGATGTGTTTTCTCCTTCTGAAGCACTTTTTGGTAGAAAAGTACTTCAGGCAGCTGTTTCAGTTTGAATCTTCTGCTTATGTTTTCATTTTAACTTTATTTTGGGTGTGGATTATTTTCAGCAGGAATTGGCTGTCTTTATTTTATCCCTCCCTCTCTAGTGACTCTTGCGTGGAAAGATCCACATCTTGGGTAGTCATTATCCCATACGTCACTAGCTCATGGACTCTTGCTAATTACATGAAAGAAAACATAATTTATGTAAGAACTTACCTGATAAATTCATTTCTTTCATATTAGCAAGAGTCCATGAGGCCCACCCTTTTTTGTGGTGGTTATGATTTTTTTGTATAAAGCACAATTATTCCAATTCCTTATTTTTTTATGCTTTCGCACTTTTTTCTTATCACCCCACTTCTTGGCTATTCGTTAAACTGATTTGTGGGTGTGGTGAGGGGTGTATTTATAGGCATTTTGAGGTTTGGGAAACTTTGCCCCTCCTGGTAGGAATGTATATCCCATACGTCACTAGCTCATGGACTCTTGCTAATATGAAAGAAATGAATTTATCAGGTAAGTTCTTACATAAATTATGTTTTTCCAAGGTAATCAATTATTTGGTTCACAATTGGATTCAATTCTTCAACTGTTACTCTGGGCTTCAAGATTGAGTTCTAAGGCTAAATTTTAAGCTTTTATTAGTTTTTGTTCTTACTAAGGAACGGAATTCTAAATTCTTATTCAAGTAACATGTTTATAATTGGAAGTTTTCTTCATTCAATTTAAGCCATTTAAAAAATCAAAGTCAGCTCCCCAAATTTGCATGTAGGTGCAGTTCTTATTCCAGCTTAGCTGGTAAGGGACAGGTTAGACTTTTTTTTAAAAATTTGTTTGGTTCAATTCGGTCCAAACTTCTTAGATTTGGATACAGAATAGGATTCAGAGTAAAACCGTCTGTGAGAAGTATTTTTTTTCTCTAACATATTCCAGCTATTCCAGTAAGGCTCACACTTTCCTGAAGTGTGTTTCAGTCCTGTATGTATTGGGTACTTGTGAAGCGCGGCTGGTCACCCGTTGGGGCTCAAGGCGCTGCTCAGACCTGGAGTTTTCTGGGGTATTTATACCAGTTCCTTTTTAGGAACAGGGTTTGGGGGTTTTATTCAAAACTATTCATTATCCCAAAGATAGAAAATCTTTTTGAATTGTCATATAAGTATACCATCTTTTAGAATGGTGTTTATATGGTCTATTCTGCCTTTTTGGTCAGTGATGGCATTATTTGTTTACAATCGATACAATAGATGCATATCTTCATTTTCTGTTTTCATTCAGATTATTTTCATTTTCTGAGATTCTCTTTTTTTGACAAGCATTACCAATTTGTTGCTTTTCCTTCTGGTCTAGCGACAGCTCTAAGAATCTTTTCAAGGTTCTCAGTGTTTCCTTATTTGGACGGTCTCGTGGTACTGGCTCAGTCTTTTCGTTCTGCGGAATCTCATATGATTCAACTTTTGTTGTTTCTTCAAGACATGGTTAGAGGATCTTTTTATCAAAAGCTCCTTGATTCCTCAGACAAGGGTCACCTTTTTTTTAGGTTTCCAGATAGATTGTGTCAATGTCTTTGTCTCTAGCAGACGAGTGACAATTTTATTGGGTTCCTTTTGTCGGAACCTTCAGTCTCTATTATTTCCTTCAGTTGCTATATGCATAGACGTTTTAGGTATTATGGCTGCAGCATTGGATTCGATTCCCTTTGCTCATCTTCATAAGAAACCTTTCCAGTTTTTTATACTGAATTAATGGTGCAGGGATTCTAGGATATCACTTTTTATATCTTTGAATCCCAATGTTCAACTATCTTTGATTTGGTGGTTAGATCACCATAATATAGTTCTACGGGTCTCTTCGGTTCATTCAACCTGGACCATGATCACTACAGATGCAAGTCTTTTAGGTTGGGAGGCTGTCTGGGGATCTCTGTCAGCACAAGGTGTTTGAAATCTCAGGAGGCGAGATTACCAATCGATATTTTGGAACTCCGTGCATTTTTCAGAGTTCTTCAGTTTTTGGCTTCTTTTTGAAGAAAGAGACGTTTATTGTTTTTCAGACAGACAATGTCACAACTGTGGCGTATGTCAATCATCGGGGTGGGACTCTCAGTACTTAGGCTGTGAAAGAAGTATCTCGGATACTTGCTTGGGCTAAATCCAGCTCCTGTCTAATTTCTGCGGTCCATTTCCCAGGTATAGATAATTGGGAAGCGGATTATCTCTGTCAATCAAGCTTTACATCCGGGAGAATGGTCTCTTTACCCAGATGTGTTTTTTCAAATTGTTCAGATGTGAGGGCTTCCAGAAATAGATCTGATGGCATCTCATCTAAACAAGGAACTTCCCAGGGGCCTATTCAGGTCCGGGGATCCTCTGGCGGAAGCAGTGTATGCATTGACACTTCCTTGGAGTTATCAATCTGCCTATATTTTTTCGCCTCTGGTTCTTCTTTTTAGAGTGATTTTCAAAATCATCAGGGAGTAATCTTTTGTGTTGCTGGTGGCTCCAGCATGGCCGCACAGGTTTTGGTATATGGTTCTTGTTCGGATGTCCAGTTGCCAATCTTGGTCACTTCCATTAAGGCCAGACCTTATATCTTAACATTAATTTTTTCCATCAGCAACTCAAATTATTAATTTGATGGTATGGAGATTTAACCCTTAGTACTTAGTCATAGAAGTTTCTCTGACTCAGTGATTAATACTATGTTGCAGGCTCGTAAATCTGTGTCTAGTAAGATTTATTATCGAGTTTGAAAGATTTACATCTCTTGATGCTCTTCTCATACATTCTCTTGGCATTCTTTTAGAATTCCTAGGATTTTATAGTTTCTTCAGGATGGTTTAGATAAGGGTTTTTGTCTGCAAGTTCCTTGCAAGGACAAATCTCTGCTTTTTCTGTGCTGTTTTCACAGAAAAATTTGCTAATCTTTCTATTATTCATTGTTTTGTTCAGGCTTTGGTTCGTATCAAGTCTGTCATTTAAGCCAATTTCTCCTCCTTGGAGTCTTAATTTGGTTCTGAGGGCTTTACAGGCTCTTCCGCTTGAGCATATGCTTTCTTTGGACATTTAAATTACTTTCATGGAAACTATTGCTCCTTTTAGACATCTCTTCAGCTAGAACAGTTTTTTAATTATCTGCTCTTTCTTGTGAGTCTCCTTTTTCTGATTTTTCATCAGGATAAGGTGGTTTTGCTGTCTTCATTTCAATTTTTACCTAAAGTTGTGAATTTTAACAACATTAGTAGAGGAATTATTGTCCCTTCCCTAATACAAAGAATTCTTTGGAGAGATTCTTACATTCTTTGGATGTGGTAAGAGTTTTGAAATTATGTTGAAGCTACTCAGATTTCAGAAAGACTTCTAGTCTATTTGTTATCTTTTCTGGTTTTAGGAAAGGTCAGAAGGCTTCTGCCATTTCTTTGGCATCTTGGTTAAAGCTTTTTGATTCCTCTTGCTTATTTGGAGTCGGGTTAATCCCCGCCTCAGAGGATTACGGCTCATTCTACTAGGTCAGTTTCTTCTTCCTGGACTTTTAAGAATGATGTTTCTGTTGATCAGATTTGCAAAGCAACGACTTGGTCTTCTTTGTATACTTTTACTAAATTCTACCATTTTGATGTTTTCTCTTCTTCAGAAGCAGTTTTTGGTAGAATAGTACTTCAGGCAGCGGTTTCAGTTTGATTCTTCTGCTTATAACTTCAGTTTTTTTCATTATAAAAATTGAAACTTTTGATTTGGGTAGTGGATTAATTTTTCAGCGGAATTGGCTGTCTTTATTTTATCCCTCCCTCTCTAGTGACTCTCGCGTGGAAGTTCCACATCTTGGGTATCTGCTATCCCATACGTCACTAGCTCATGGACTCTTGCTAATTACATGAAAGAAAACATAATTTATGTAAAAACTTACCTGATAAATTCATTTCTTTCATATTAGCAAGAGTCCATGAGGCCCACCCTTTTTGTGGTGGTTATGATTATTTTTGTATAAAGCACAATTATTCTAATTCCTTATTTTTGATGCTTTTGCTCCTTTCTTATCACCCCACTTCTTGGCTATTCGTTAAACTGATTTGTGGGTGTGGTGAGGGGTGTATTTATAGGCATTTTAAGGTTTGGGAAACTTTGCCCCTCCTGGTAGGAATGTATATCCCATACGTCACTAGCTCAGGGACTCTTGCTGATTACATGAAAGAAATGAATTTATCAGGTAAGTTCTTACATAAATTGTTTTTTCACAATGTATTAGCAAAGTTTGGTATTAATGATATGAAATGGATTCAAAATAAAGGATTAAAAAAAAATGTATGTTCTATCATAATCATAAAAGGAAATTTTGGGTTTTACTAACCCTTGAAGGGTCAGATGTCTGCCCTTTCCGTTCTATTGCATAAGAAGTTGGCTCGGTTGCCAGACGTTCAGTTCTTTGTTCAGGCTCTTGCCAGAATTAGACCTATTTTCAAACCTGTTGCTCCTTCTTGGAGCTTTAAAGGAACACTAAACCCACATTTTTTTCTTTCATGATTCAGATAGAGCATGCAATTTTAAGCAACTTTCTTATTTTACTCCTGTTATCAATTTTTCTTCGTTCTCTTGCTATCTTTATTTAAAAAGCAGGAATGTGATGCATATGAGCTGGCCCATTTTTGGTTAAGAAGCTTGCATATTGGTGGGTAAATGTAAGCCTCCAATAAGCAAGCACCATCTATGGTGCTGAATCTAAAATGGGCTGGCTGCTAAGCTTTGCATTCCTGCTTTTTAAATAATGATAGCAAGAGAAAGAAGAACAAATGATAATAGGAGTAAATTAGAAAGTTGCCTAAAATGTATTGCTTTATCTGAATAATGAAAGAAAACAAATTGGGTTCAGTGTCCCTTTAATCTTGTCCTTAGAGTTCAACAGGTTCTGTTTGAGCCTATGCATTCTTTTGATGATAAACTTTTATCTATGAAAGTTTTGTTTGTTAGCGATCTCTTTTGCTCCTAGAGTTTCTGAGTTATCTGCTTCTCTGTGACCCGCCTTATCTAATCTTTCATGTGGACAAAGCTGTTTTACACACTAAGATGGCTTTCTTGCCTAAAGTTGTTTCCACTCATAACATCAATCTGGAAATTGTTGTTCCATCCTTTTTTTGTCTTAATCAGTCTTCTCCTAAGGAAAGCTTGTTGCATAATCTGGATGTGGCTAGAGCTTTAAAGTTCTATCTTCATGCTAACAAGGAATTCTGTCAGTCATCTTCCTTATTCATTCTGTATTCTGGTAAGGGCAAGTGTCAGAAAGCCACTGCTGTTTCTTTGTCCTTCTGGTTCGGAGTTTAATTCACATGGCAGATATTAAAGCGGAAAACAATCACATTTTCCAGTCACAGAGTATCTTTTTAAAAGACCTTTATTTTCTTAGGCAGGATCCATAAGTATAACAAACAAACGTTTCAAATCTGCAATAGGTTCTTAATCATGTCATGACTAAGAACCTATTGCAGTTTGAAACGTTGCGAGTTTGTTTGTTATACTTATGGACCCTGCCTAAGAAAATAAAGGTCTTTTAAAAAGATACTTGGTGGCTGTAAAACTTGATTGTAGTTCAGTGGAGACCTGGCTAGTCTCTATCCTTTCCCCACTCTGGCGAGTGGGCTGTTTTCCCCTGTGGATAAAAATATATTGAAGCAGACCAGCAGCCTCCATCTCCGATTATGGCTCATTGTTCCCTTGCAGTGTCTTCCTCTTAGGCCTTTAAGAATGAGGCTTCAGTGGAACAGATTTGTAAAGCTGCTACTTGGTCCTCATTACATACATTAACTTCATTTTACAAATTTGATGTTTTTGCCTTATCTGAGGCATCCTTTGGGCGAAAGGTTCTTCAAGCGGTGGTGCCTAGCTCTTAGGATTTTCTTCTCTACCTTTCCCTCCCTATTCATTCATGTCCTTCAGCTTGGGTATTAATTTTCCATGGGTAACTAATGAATTGTGGATTCTCTCTGTCATTAGAAAGAAAACATAATTTATACTTGCCTTATAAATTATTTTCTTTCTTGGTAGTGAATCCGCCCTGAATGTATGTAGTGTCCACAGTCTTGTGAGACCTCGTGTGTTTCTACTTTTTCTTATCCTCGGCCTGAAATACTATGAGGATAGGGGAAGTGGGTGGGATACTTATTGTTTGTTTTGAGGTGTCTTTGCCTCCTCCTGGTGGCCAAGTAAAGTATTTCCCATAGGTAATGAATTAATCGTGGACTCTCACTGCCAAGAAAGTAAAGAATTTATCAAAAAAGCATAAATTGTTTTTTTTTTTTTTTTTAAAAAACCCCAGAAACAGGGGTGTGTAGGAAACCAGACACTTCGGAAAAGCAGTAATAACTCCCCATTTGTCAATGATTTGGAAGATTACTCCAGATTTTACTGTACCAATTGAGAGCAGTGATGTAGGTTTGGTATTCCGTAAGGTATCTGTCGAAGAGCATTTCCAGAACCTAGGCATCGGAAATGGATTTCGGCCAGATGCCCTATATCATGCAAGTCTGCTCCTCACAGATAACTGGACACTTGCACCATATCTGTGACGTAACTTATTTAGTTGCACTGCTTTGTGTAGATAAAGGAAACTTTGAACCCCATCTATAAATTTGAGTTAGGCGGTAGGAGGATCATCTGTGGAGCCATGGGCTCATATGGAGAGGATTCTCAATCTTGTCAAAATAACAGCCCCTTGAAAGGCTAGACACATATTGTTGTCATTTGAGGGATCAGTGTCTCAACCATAGTGCTCTTGTAACTTAAAGGGTTGTGATCATTGCATTGGAATTAAGATTGAGAAATTCTGTAAGAGCAGGCATCCAAAGAGTGGTTACTTTTTAAAGTATAAAATAAATGTCACAGTGAGTGAACTTTAGGCAAATAAGAAACCATATGAAATATGATTATGAGGTGTATTTTCTAAAAAGGTTCCCTGTTTTTCAGACAGAAGTGCAGTTGGAAAGTACACTTTCCAATGGTAGTGAGAGTCCACAATCCTTACATTTGGGATTACACTACCTGGCCATTAGGATGAGGTAAAGACCTTCTACCATAGATATACAGGGAGTGCAGAATTATTAGGCAAATGAGTATTTTGACCACATCATCCTCTCTATGCATGTTGTCTTACTCCAAGCTGTATAGGCTCGAAAGCCTACTACCAATTAAGCATATTAGGTGATGTGCATCTCTGTATTGAGAAGGGGTGTGGTCTAATGACATCAACACCCTATATCAGGTGTGCATAATTATTAGGCAAATTCCTTTCCTTTGGCAAAATGGGTCAAAAGAAGGACTTGACAGGCTCAGGAAAGTCAAAAATAGTGAGATATCTTGCAGAGGGATGCAGCACTCTTAAAATTGCAAAGCTTCAGAAGCGTGATCATCGAACAATCAAGCGTTTCATTCAAAATAGTCAACAGGGTCGCAAGAAGCGTGTGGAAAAACCAAGGTGCAAAATAACTGCCCATGAACTGAGAAAAGTCAAGCGTGCAGCTGCCAAGATGCCACTTGCCACCAGTTTGGCCATATTTCAGAGCTGCAACATCACTGGAGTGCCCAAAAGCACAAGGTGTGCAATACTCAGAGACATGGCCAAGGTAAGAAAGGCTGAAAGACGACCACCACTGAACAAGACACACAAGCTGAAACGTCAAGACTGGGCCAAGAAATATCTCAAGACTGATTTTTCTAAGGTTTTATGGACTGATGAAATGAGAGTGAGTCTTGATGGGCCAGATGGATGGGCCCGTGGCTGGATTGGTAAAGGGCAGAGAGCTCCAGTCCGTCTCAGACGCCAGCAAGGTGGAGGTGGAGTACTGGTTTGGGCTGGTATCATCAAAGATGAGCTTGTGGGGCCTTTTCGGGTTGAGGATGGAGTCAAGCACATGATTTTCATGCAGGACAATGCTCCATCACACGCGTCCAAATACTCCACAGCGTGGCTGGCAAGAAAGGGTATAAAAGAAGAAAATCTAATGACATGGCCTCCTTGTTCACCTGATCTGAACCCCATTGAGAACCTGTGGTCCATCATCAAATGTGAGATTTACAAGGGGGGAAAACAGTACACCTCTCTGAACAGTGTCTGGGAGGCTGTGGTTGCTGCTGCACGCAATGTTGATGGTGAACAGATCAAAACACTGACAGAATCCATGGATGGCAGGCTTTTGAGTGTCCTTGCAAAGAAAGGTGGCTATATTGGTCACTGATTTGTTTTTGTTTTGTTTTTGAATGTCAGAAATGTATATTTGTGAATGTTGAGATGTTATATTGGTTTCACTGGTAAAAATAAATAATTGAAATGGGTATACAGGGAGTGCAGAATTATTAGGCAAGTTGTATTTTTGAGGATTAATTTTATTATTGAACAACCATGTTCTCAGTGAACCCAAAAAACTCATTAATATCAAAGCTGAATAGTTTTGGAAGTAGTTTTTAGTTTGTTTTTAGTTATAGCTATTTTAGGGGGATATCTGTGTGTGCAGGTGACTATTACTGTGCATAATTATTAGGCAACTTAACAAAAAACAAATATATACCCATTTCAATTATTTATTTTTACCAGTGAAACCAATATAACATCTCAACATTCACAAATATACATTTCTGACATTCAAAAACAAAACAAAAACAAATCAGTGACCAATATAGCCACCTTTCTTTGCAAGGACACTCAAAAGCCTGCCATCCATGGATTCTGTCAGTGTTTTGATCTGTTCACCATCAACATTGCGTGCAGCAGCAACCACAGCCTCCCAGACACTGTTCAGAGAGGTGTACTGTTTTCCCTCCTTGTAAATCTCACATTTGATGATGGACCACAGGTTCTCAATGGGGTTCAGATCATGTCATTAGATTTTCTTCTTTTATACCCTTTCTTGCCAGCCACGCTGTGGAGTACTTGGACGCGTGTGATGGAGCATTGTCCTGCATGAAAATCATGTTTTTCTTGAAGGATGCAGACTTCTTCCTGTACCACTGCTTGAAGAAGGTGTCTTCCAGAAACTGGCAGTAGGACTGGGAGTTGAGCTTGACTCCATCCTCAACCCGAAAAGGCCCCACAAGCTCATCTTTGATGATACCAGCCCAAACCAGTACTCCACCTCCACCTTGCTGGCGTCTGAGTCGGACTGGAGCTCTCTGCCCTTTACCAATCCAGCCACGGGCCCATCCATCTGGCCCATCAAGACTCACTCTCATTTCATCAGTCCATAAAACCTTAGAAAAATCAGTCTTGAGATATTTCTTGGCCCAGTCTTGACGTTTCAGCTTGTGTGTCTTGTTCAGTGGTGGTCGTCTTTCAGCCTTTCTTACCTTGGCCATGTCTCTGAGTTTTGCACACCTTGTGCTTTTGGGCACTCCAGTGATGTTGCAGCTCTGAAATATGGCCAAACTGGTGGCAAGTGGCATCTTGGCAGCTGCACGCTTGACTTTTCTCAGTTCATGGGCAGTTATTTTGTGCCTTGGTTTTTCCACACGCTTCTTGCGACCCTGTTGACTATTTTGAATGAAACGCTTGATTGTTCGATGATCACGCTTCAGAAGCTTTGCAATTTTAAGAGTGCTGCATCCCTCTGCAAGATATCTCACTATTTTTGACTTTTCTGAGCCTGTCAAGTCCTTCTTTTGACCCATTTTTCCAAAGGAAAGGAAGTTGCCTAATAATTATGCACACCTGATATAGGGTGTTGATGTCATTAGACCACACCCCTTCTCATTACAGAGATGCACATCACCTAATATGCTTAATTGGTAGTAGGCTTTCGAGCCTATACAGCTTGGAGTAAGACAACATGCATAAAGAGGATGATGTGGTCAAAATACTCATTTGCCTAATAATTCTGCACTCCCTGTATATTTGTTTTTTGTTAAGTTGCCTAATAATTATGCACAGTAATAGTCACCTGCACACACAGATATCCCCCTAAAATAGCTATAACTAAAAACAAACTAAAAACTACTTCCAAAACTATTCAGCTTTGATATTAATGAGTTTTTAGGGTTCATTGAGAACATGGTTGTTGTTCAATAATAAAATTAATCCTCAAAAATACAACTTGCCTAATAATTCTGCACTCCCTGTAGTATCTCACAAAAGTGAGTACACCCCTCACATTTTTGTAAATATTTTATTATATCTTTTCATGTGACAGATATAGTGCACTATATAATATGTGTCCCAATTGTGTAGAACAAACATTTCTCCTACATTGGTGTATCCGGTCCACGGCTTCATCCTTACTTGTGGGATATTCTCAATCCCTACAGGAAGTGGCAAGAGCACACAGCAAAGCTGTCCATATAGCTCCCCTGAGGCTGCGCCCCTCCAGTCATTCTCTTTGCCGCTCTAACTAGTAGCATCTCCCCGGGGGTGGTAAAGAGTATGTGGTGTTAGTTGTAGTTTTTTATTTCTTCTATCAAGAGTTTGTTATTTTAAAATAGTGCCGGCTTGTACTATTTACTCAGCAGCAGAAAGTGAAGAAGATTTCTGCTAAGAGGACTATGATTTTAGCACCAGTAACTAAAATCCATTGCTGTTCCCACGCAGGACTGTTGAAACCAGATAACATCAGTTGGGGGGAACAGTTTGCAGGCTTAACTGCTTCAGGTATGATCAGTCATTTTTCTAACAAGACCCAGTAATGCTAGAAGACTGTCAGAAATTCCCTCTGGGATAGGTAAGCCATTGTTATTAGATTCAGCAATAAAAGGATGGCTTATTTTAAGGGCTTATGCTGGTTGACACTATTGTGGGCTAATCGATTGCTTTTTAGCAAGTTTTCAACTTAAATAGGTGTTTTTTTTTTGTTTTGTTTTTTTGTTTTTTTTACATACCACAAACTTCCTACTTTTAATAAAATACGATGCTTTTAAAGGGTACATCTTTATATTGCAAAACACTAAATTAAAGTTCAAATGCTCAAATAAAAATTATTTTACATGTTTTTCACACACGCATGTTCAAATGTCCCTCCAAAGAATATGGCAATAATAAAGCCTTTACAAAACCATTATTGACATAATTGTTATTGTTAGAAAAAATGTTTCTTTAAAAGTATTTCTAAATATTCTATGTACTGTACATTCAAAAAGTTTATATTTCATGTTTTTATTGTTTGAAGTTCACAAGACATATGCAAAGTAAGCATGTTGTTTCCACATGAACATAATAAATTACAAGACATTAACATAATAAATTACAAGACATATACAAAGTAAGCATGTTGTTTCCACCTGAACATAATAAATTACAAGATATTATCATCCATATCTCTTATTATATAGTTAACTTAGCAGTACATTATTTCTACTACTGTACATGATATTGGTTTTATTCATGTATAACACAGACCTAATAAAAAAGAGATGAACCTCAACATTTTCTAATTATTGAATTCAGAAGATACTGAAAAAAATATAAATTCTTATATATTTAAACTAAAGTTACTATCAAAGATTACTTTAACGTTTCACTAGTCCTACCTGTATTTTACCATATTCTATGAACCATCCTTAATAAGACCGAGGGGGGGAGGGGGGGGGGTTAGGACAGGTTGTTCTAAAAAAAAAAAAAAAAGGGAGAGAGGAGAGGCAGTATACAGCAGCGGGTTTTGATTATGGTTATATATTGTTTCTATATCTCCTGATAAAATCTAACCATTTATGTTCGAATCTATCTTGATGATTAATTCCCTGACTAAGGCTATCAATATGTTCTATTTGATATTGCGCATGAAGTAGGAAAGTTAAGTTGTTAATTGTAGGTTCTCTAGTGGCTTTCCAATTTTTTGAGATAAGGTATCGGCCTCCTAGAATTGTTGTATTAATAAAATCGATATTAGGGACATATTCCCCAAGATCTCTCAAATTAACCAAAAAGAAAATATGCTGTATCTCTATACGTATCTGTATATTCAATAGTCTATTCATCCAGAACTGTACTCGCTGCCAGAATTGTTGAATCTTGGGGCAGTTCCAGAACATGTGAACCAGGTCGGCCCTGATGGAACTACATCGAGGACACACATGTACGACATTCCCATACCATCTATTTAAGCTAGCCGGTGGTATATACATGCGATTCAAGATTTTAAACTGTGATTCTCGCCATGCTGCAGAAAGAGTTGCATGTTCTACCGCAATTATACTCTGTTTTACTTTATATGGATCCATGCTTTGAATATCCTTAACCCACTTTGCAGTTATCTCTAATACATTTATTTCGCCGCTTTTCGTTTGTATCATCCGATACCAGTAGCTAATTGACCGTTTACCTGCTTTAAAGAGAGCAAGGCCCATTTTAATACCCGGGTGTACCCACTCCTTAGTACAATTTTTGATAGTTTCATTATACCAATGACGGACTTGTAAATAGGCATAGAATTCTGTGTTGTTAAGTTGGAACTGATCTCTAAGCGCTATAAATGTGTACACCCGGGTAGTCTCTGGGTCTCTAAACTGAGATAAATATTTAAGTCCTAGTATAGCCCACTTATTAAACATTTGGTTCTTAATACCTGATGGGAAGCAAGGGTTTCCAGAAATAGGAACTAGGTTCGAAATCAGTGGGTTATAATTCATACTGGTCTTAATATCCTGCCAGGCTTTAATAATATGAAACAGAGTGGGCTTATTTTTGACCATAGATGGTAGTTTCTTAATCGGGCAGTGTAATAATGCCTGTAGGTCATATGGCCGAACTAACTTTTGTTCTATTTCTAGTGACGCCACATAGTTCCCCCCAGTAAACCAGTCCATCGCTACCTTTGCCAAACATATTCTATTATAGTTGCCGAAATTTGGTAACGCGAGACCCCCATATTGTCTTGACTGTGACAGCTTTTGTAAAGCTGTACGCTTTTTGCCACTACCCCAAATAAACAGTCTGATGGAGCTATTTAAACGCTTGAGATCAAATTTTGTTATTGGGATTGGGATATTTTGCATTAAATACATCAGTTTGGGTAGGGTGATCATTTTTATCAAATTAATTTTTGCCGTCATTGACAGAGGAAATTTTGCCCAGTTTCCAAGCTCTATCTGTATTTTATTTAGCAGAGGGATAAAATTCAAAGGGTACCATTCTGCCGGATCGATACTAATCTTAATACCCAAATACGTAATATATGAATCCGCTATTTTAAAGGGTGGCGTGTATCCATTACTTGCTGGTTTTGTTATCCATAATAAATCTGATTTTGCTGCGTTTATTTTATATCCCGAAAATGTTCCGAATATATTAATTATTTCTAATAAAATCGGGATCTCGTGTTTAGGGTTGTTAAGAAATAATAATAAGTCATCTGCATACAGTAGTAATTTAAGGTATTCATCTCCTAACAAAACTCCTTCTAGGTGCTTTTTTAACATAGTTGCCAATGGTTCAATTGCAAGGTTAAAAAGAAGAGGTGAAATCGGACAGCCTTGTCTGGTACCTGTCAAAATATGGAAAGTTTCTGTAGGAATGCCATTTACCAACAAAACTGCAGAAGCATTAATGTATAGAGCTTTAATGCAATTTAAATAATTACCGCTAAAACCAAATTGTTGCATAGTGAAAAAAAGATGGTCCCAAGTAATCGAGTCGAATGCCTTCTGGGCATCTAGTGAAAGAATCGCTGGTTTTATTCGCCCATTTGTACATTCTGATCGAAAAAAATCTAAGAGGAGTAAGATTTTACGAATATTAGCCGATGGATTTCGATGTAACATAAAGCCGACCTGGTCCACATGTATCAAAGAGCCAAGGATCCCCTTAAGTCTATTTGCTAAGATTGCTGTATAAATTTTATAGTCTGCATTAAGCAGTGATATGGGACGATATGAATCCAACGCTTCTGGATCTTTCTCTTTTTTTGGAACGAGTACAATTCTGGATGCAACAAAATAAGAGGAGGGGACCCCACCATTACAGAAATATTGATTAAATAGCTTTACCAATGGGGCATTTATCTCTTCCCTAAGAATTTTATAGAATTCGGCTGGTAGCATATCCGGGCCAGCAGCTTTATCCAGTTTTAATCTATCTACTGCTTGACAAATTTCTGTCGAAGTAATGGGTAGATTTAAGTTAGCAGCCTCATCTGTATTTAATTTTGGGAGAGAGATGTTTCTCCAGAACCGCTCTTTATTTTGACTATCTATCTGTGGGGCAGAGTACAGTTTTTTAAAGAAGCTAACAAAACCTTTTTTAATTGCTTCTGATTCAGTAACTCGGATACCATCTACTATAGCAGACTTGATGGTTTTCTGAGCCTTGCAAACTTTGACGCAGTTAGCTAGAAGCTTGCCAATTTTGCTGCCATATCTATGATAGATAGTTCTTTGATTTAAATCTTGACGGGTCGCTTTCTGCAAGCTAACTGAGTCCCACTCTTGTTTCGCTTTGATATATTTCTGCCAATTAGTCGATGTGGGAGTCGCTATGTAGGCATTATATGCATTTCTAAGCCAATTAGAGATTTCTATTTCCCTTAGACGTGTTCTTGCCCTAAGTTTAGACATATAGTTTTTTATTTCTCCTCTTATCACCGCTTTGGCTGTTTCCCAAAAAATCTCGGGTTTACAACTATATGCAGCATTTTGTATTGCATATTCATGCCACCTATCTGTAATGTATTTCCTAAATTTGGCGTCGTTATATAAATATCTTGGGAAAGAATAACCTCTAGTTGTTTGATATGCGTTATTTTCTGGTCCACATTCCAAAAATATAGGGGCATGGTCTGAAATGGTGAAGTCCCCTATTTGCGTTTTTAACCCTGTTCTAAACAAACTGTCTGAACCCAAAAAAAAATCAATACGAGAATATGACCTGTATTGTTTGGACTCATATGTATACGCTCTAGAGTTAGGGTATAAGTGTCTCCAAATATCCCTTATCTTCAGGACTCTACAGATTGATTTAAGAATCTTGGCTGCTTTTTGAGAGACCCTGGGGATTCTTTGTTTTGTAGTCTGAAGTCTATCAATATTATTAAAGACCATGTTAAAATCTCCTGCTACCACCATATTCGTATCAACATATTCAAACAATTGCAGCTTCAAAGCCTCCCAGAAAGATATATCCACTTTATTAGGTCCGTACACATTACAAACGGTATATATGAGAGATTCAACTTTAATTTTAATGATAATAAAACGTTCTTCTAAATCTGTCTGCTTGGAGATAATCTGATAATTTAACCCTTTTCTGATAAGAATTGCTACTCCTCTTTTTCTAGAGCTACAGGGTGTGAAGATCACTTCCTGAATCCAATTAGCTTGTAGTTTCTTGTGTTCTATTGCTGTAAGGTGTGTTTCTTGCAACAGAATAATATCCGCTTTAAATTTTTTAAGATATGTTAGGATTCTTTTCCTTTTCATTGGACTAGAAACACCCCCTACATTCCATGATATGAATTTTAGTTGTGGCATTTTAGTTTAGGGGATAAAATATAGGAAAAGAAAAAAGAGAGAAAAAAAAAAAAAATTCTCCCCCCCCCCGCCACTCGTTACCCCCCCCATACCCCAATATTCTACCTGCCACCAGGGACGACAGATGTTACCGACCCAGGCCTTAGATATATTGTGCCTAAATTTGTGCAAATATTTTTCATATGATGTGTAAATCAGGAGACCTATGCTATATTGCAATACATTTTCATATATACAAGACACTTTCCCAACTTTATCCCTAGCCTTAAACATATTATGCCGGGGATTATATATAGAATTTTGGAATATAATACACCACAGAAAAATAATGTGAACCCACAGTAGAAAAAAACATATTTTTGACTTGGTCCTGTTATACCAATATCGATAGGTGCATTTTTCATATACTATATAGATAACAAAATAACAACATCTATATATTAGAAAATACTCATATATATAAAACAGCGTCAGAGCCTTACCCCTCATTTTAAACATTTTAAAAAGAAAAAAACACATAATTAAATAAAATAGCATCTCTAGCTTGTATATGATAGTGACATATATTCCCAAAGATTTCTTTCTCCATTGCCCTCTTATCTGCTTAATGGTCTCCTTTATATTTATCTATATAGCTCTTAGCTTCTTGGGGAGTTCTTAATACAATTAACTCATTGTCAATATATAATTTGATTGTGGCTGGGTAAACTAATCTAGCTGGCAGGCCCAAGTTGATTAAGGTGGTGCAATATGGTGAAATAGCTTTTCGCTTGCTTGCTGTCTGAAATGAAAAATCCTGGAATAACAGAATTCTATGTTGGTCTATTAGTAGTGTTTGCATCTTTCTGTAGGCTCTGAGAATACTGATCTTGTCTTGGAAGTTCAAATATTTCACTATAATAGGACGCTTCTGTACTGAATTTTCTGTTGTGTTCCTAGGATTACCTGTACGATGTGCTCTTTCTACTGCTATGTTCTGTTGCTGGATCCCAAGTAATTGTGGAAGTGTGTTAGCAGCAAAGGAGATTAAATCCTGATAACAGTCACTTTCCGGCAGTCCAATAATCCTTAGATTATTGCGACGTGCTCTATCCTCCAACTCCTCTACTTTTTCACTGAGATCATTAATTTTGCTACTATGTTGTTGAGATATTTGTTCCGTCTTAAACACTAGATCCTCAACTTCGGATATTCTAGACTCCGCTTCTGTGAGCCTAGATGAGAAATTTTTCATTTCAGAAACAAGCGTACTAAGTTCCACCTTAATCAAATCGAATTGAGGGAGCAGCACCTGCGCTACCTGTTTCGTTATTTCTTCAATATCCATTTTACTGATATTTAAACAATTTGCTTCTACCCTTAGGTCTGTGTTGTTGTCTAAACTATTTCTAGGCCTCCTGTCTTTCACCTTAGCTGGCATAGTGTGTGTTTTAGGTGATAAAAATTTATCCATAAATTAAATTCGTGAGGGTGTGTGATTGTGTGGGGTGTTAAGGGGAGAGAGTGAGAGAAAAAAAAAAGAAGAGAGAAAAAAGAAGGGGGGAGGGGGGTGTTAGAGTGTCAAAATAGAAAGTTTTACTGGTTGTGATAAATTATGATATCTGAAAACTTGTGACTATTGGGGTCGTGCCCTGTATAAGTGTTTCAGGGTCAGCTTAGGGGAATCAGGAGAGTTCTGTATTCACCAGCTCAAGGGTATAGCGTAATGTATTCTCAGTATATGCTAATTTATCCTGTCCAACAATTGTGTCATACGTCTGTCTAGTACTTTATAGGCAAATACACAAATAGTTATGGCTATATTCAGTATTATACGAAGTAGTGTATTTCCAGGACCTCACAATTGTATACCAAAACCTTTTCTTTGTTCTCACCACACTAGATAGTGTGTGTCTTTTTATACAAATATTTCCAGGGCAAAATAGTAATGCCACACCATAGGTGTTAATATATGTTTGGAGATCAATTTTTAAATGTACTGTAGCTTCCTTACATTACAGTTATGTTATTAATACGGCCCCCTTTTTTTTAGTTTTCAGTTAGTTAATACACCGGTCTAGAACCACATATATTTCCTGTGGAGAGAGAGTAGTGTGTTAATCTCAGATGCCTGATATATATCCTATATATGAACCTCCAGCCTTAATACAGAGAGAAAAAAAAAAAAAAAGACTCATGCATATATACATAATTCCTGAGAATATGTCCAGTTTATAGCACAGCCTTATATGCTATTTCAAATAACTTCTACTTTTGTCCTGTTCTGCAATAGTGTTATAACATAATATATTGCTGTGACATGTCCTCTCATTAAATCTTTTAGGGTTATAGGCAACTTATATAGGCCTTAGTCCATATCCAGGGAAAAAAAAAAGAGAAGAAATTTTCTTACTAGACCTTATGTACACCCAGTGATGCTATAGCCAGTGGCTTTATTAATTGTTTAATTCCAGAACAGTTCCATAGCCCCCAGTAAAATTATAATCCTATTGATTCTATTCTGGGATTTACAGTTCACTTCTGTAGTCAAACCTTGGAAGTTATTTATCCTTTAGGAGTGGAGCTTTGTACAGTTCAACTGATTATACCAGCTTCTCTGATCTTCTAGCTTTGTTGCTAGCTGTTTTATGTATCAGGAGTCTCGGATGCCTTGGTTACAGTCTCCTGTTATGCTCTACCGGGTGTATTATATCATAGAGCTATTACACAGCCTGTGTGGGCAGGTTTTTTATTATTTTTTCCCCCTGTCGTCTGATACAGGCCCTCCTATTCTCCTTATACTCCACAAGATGTTACAAAATAAGTATAGGAGAACACCAGCTTGTAAAGTCACAGTCCTCACAGTCCTCACATATGTTCTCCCGTCTTACCTTCACCCCAAGACCAGGTCAGGGACTTACGTTCCGACGGGCCAAGCTCCAGTTTCTGTCTGTGAGTACTGCCTCAGGTGGTTGTGCGGTTCCGCACTTCTCCTACTGCTAGGCGATACCTTCCAGGGCCTCCCAGCAGCGAACAGAGGTGCACAGGGGTACGGCTCCCAGCGACCGGCTTTTCAGCGACACACCACCTTCTCCTCAGGCTGGCTAAATCCCGGTTCGTAAAGACGGTTGCAGATATGTACTCTCATTAAGCGTTCTCCCAGCTTAATGAGACTTGGTGAGACATAGTGAAGCGGTTTTGTAGTTTGTAGCGGTTTGTAGTTTGACCGCTGCTATGCGGCCACTAGCACTTCCAGAGCTTCCCCACGCCGTATCGGGTTGTATCCCTCAGGCCAGGCCAGTATCCGAGTTCACCGGCCTATGGCTGCAGGCGTGTTTGGCACGATAGTATCGCCACTTTAGGTGAGCGTGCAGCATGGAGCAGCTACACTTCCTTGCTCCTCCCACCGGAAGCCTTGGACCGGAAACACCGTTGCAAAATAGGTGTTTTTTTTTTATCAACTTAAAACACTTTTGGGGATTAATTTGCGCCTGGCACTTAGTTGGACACCTAATCTAGTCAGAAAGGCCCCTCCACTCTGGTATGCAGAGGAAGGAAGCCTCATTTCTTTCATGTAATTAGCAAGAGTCCATGAGCTAGTGACGTATGGGATATAATTCCTACCAGGAGGGGCAAAGTTTCCCAAACCTCAAAATGCCTATAAATACACCCCTCACCAGACCCACAAATCAGTTTTTCAAACTTTGCCTCCCGTGGAGGTGGTGAAGTAAGTTTGTGCTAGATTCTTCGTTGATATGCGCTTCGCAGCAGGCTCGAGCCCGGTTTTCCTCTCAGTGTGCAGTGAATGTCAGAGGGATGTAAAGAGAGTATTACCTATTTGAATTCAATGATCTCCTTCTACGGGGTCTATTTCATAGGTTCTCTGTTATCGGTCGTAGAGATTCATCTCTTACCTCCCTTTTCAGATCGACGATATACTCTTATATATACCATTACCTCATAATCAATTTTTCTTACCTTAAAAATTTTAACTTTTTTTCCTGTGGGCTGTTAGGCTCGCGGGGGCTGAAAATGCTTCATTTTATTGCGTCATTCTTGGCGCGGACTTTTTTGGCGCAAAAATTTTCTTAGTCATACTTGTCGCCGGAAGTTGCTTCATTTTTTTGACGTTTTTGCGCCAAAAATGTTGGCGTCACTGGATGTGGCGTCATTTTTGGCACCAAAAGCATTTAAGCGCCAAATAATGTGGGCGTCTTTTTTTGGCGCTAAAAAATATGAGCGTCATTATTGTCTCCACATTATTTAAGCCTCATTGTTTATTTGCTTCTGGTTGCTAGAAGCTTGTTCATTGGCATTTTTTCCCATTCCTGAAACTGTCATTTAAGGAATTTGATCAATTTTGCTTTATATGTTGTTTTTTCTATTACATATTGCAAGATGTCTCAGATTGACCCTGAATCAGAAGCTACTTCTGGAAAATCGCTGCCTGATGCTTGATCTACCAAAGTTAAGTGTATTTGTTGTAAACTTGTGGTATCTGTTCCTCCGGCTGTTGTTTGTGATGAATGTCATGACAAACTTTCTAATGCAGATAATATTTCCTTTAGTAATGTTCCATTACCTGTTGCTGTTCCATCAACATCTAATATTTAGGGTGTTCCTGTTAACATAAGAGATTTTGTTTCTAAATCTATTAGGAAGGCTATGTCTGTTATTCCTCCTTCCAGTAAACGTAAAAAGTCTTTTAAAACTTCTCATTTTCCAGATGAATTTTTAAATGAACATCATCATTCTGATTCTGTTTCTGATAATGATTTTTCTGGTTCAGAGGATTCTGTTTCAGAGATTGATACTGATAAATCTTCATATTTATTTAAAATGGAATTTATTCGTTCTTTACTTAAAGAAGTCTTATTTGCTTTAGAAATAGAGGAATCTGGTCCTCTTGATACTAAATCTAAACGTTTAAATACAGTTTTTAAACCTCCTGTAGTTATTCCAGAAGTTTTTCCCGTCCCTGATGCTATTTCTGTAGTGATTTCCAGGGAATGGAATAATCTGGGTAATTCTTTTACTCCTTCTAAAAGGTTTAAGAAGTTGTATCCTGTGCCAACTGACAGATTAGAGTTTTGGGACAAAATCCCTAAAGTTGATGGGGCTATCTCTACTCTTGCTAAACGTACTACTATTCCTACGGCAGATAGTACTTCCTTTAAGTATCCTTTAGATAGGAAAATTGAATCCTTTCTAAGAAAAGCTTACTTATGTTCAGGTAATCTTCTTAGGCCTGCTATATCTTTGGCAGATGTTGCTGCAGCTTCAACTTTCTGGTTGGAGGCTTTAGCACAACAAGTAACAGATCATAATACTCATAGCATTGTTAATCTTCTTCAACATGCTAATAACTTTATTTGTGATGCCATCTTTGATATCATTAGGGTTGATGTAAGGTATATGTCTTTAGCTATTTTAGCTAGAAGAGCTTTATGGCTTAAAACTTGGAATGCTGATATGTCTTCTAAGTCAACTTTGCTTTCCCTTTCTTTCCAAGGGAATAAATTGTTTGGTTCACAGTTGGATTCTCTTATTTCAACTGTTACGTGGGGGAAAGGAACTTTTTTACCACAGGATAAAAAATCTAAAGGTAAATATATTTCTGCTAATCGTTTTCGTTCCTTTCGTCACAATAAGGAACAAAAACCTGATCCTTCCCCTACAGGAACGGTATCAGTTTGGAAACCATCTCCAGTCTGGAATAAATCCAAGCCTTTTAGAAAGCCAAAGCCAGCTCCCAAGTCCACATGAAGGTGCGGCCCTCATTCCAGCTCAGCTGGTAGGGGGCAGATTATGATTTTTCAAAGAAATTTTGATCAATTCGAGTCACAATCTTTGGATTCAGAACATTGTTTCACAGGGGTACAGAATAGGCTTCAAGATAAGGCCTCCTGCAAGAAGATTGTTTCTTTCTCATGTTCCAATAAATCCAGTGAAGGCTCAAGCGTTTCTGAAATGTGTTTCAGATCTAGAGTTGGCTGGAGTAATTGTACCAGTTCCAGTTCTGGAACAGGGTCTGGGGTTTTACTCAAATCTATTCATTGTACCAAAGAAGGAGGATTCCTTCAGACCAGTTCTGGATTTAAAAATATCGAATCGTTATGTAAGAATACCAACATTCAAAATGGTAACTATAAGGACTATTCTGCCTTTTGTTCAGCAAGGGCATTATATGTCCACAATAGATTTACAAGATGCATATCTGCATATTCCGATTCATCCAGATCACTATCAGTTTCTGAGATTCTCTTTTCTAGACAAGCATTACCAGTTTGTGGCTCTGCCGTTTGGCCTAGCAACAGCTCCAAGGATTTTTACAAAGGTTCTCGGTGCCCTACTATCTGTAATCAGAGAACAGGGTATTGTGGTATTTCCTTATTTGGACGATATCTTGGTACTTGCTCAGTCTTCACATTTAGCAGAATCTCATACCAATCGACTTGTATCGTTTCTTCGAGAACATGGTTGCAGGATCAATTTACCAAAGAGTTCGTTGATTCCTCAGACAAGAGTAACCTTTTTAGGTTTCCAGATAGATTCAGTGTCCATGACTCTGACGTTAACGGACAAGAGACGTCTGAAATTGGTTTCAGCTTGTCGAAACCTTCAGTCTCAATCATTCCCTTCGGTAGCCTTATGCATGGAAATTCTAGGTCTTATGACTGCTGCATCGGATGCGATCCCCTTTGCACGTTTTCACATGCGACCTCTTCAGCTCTGTATGCTGAACCAGTGGTGCAGGGATTATACAAAGATATCACAATTAATATCTTTAAAACCGAATGTACGACACTCTCTGACGTGGTGGACAGACCACCATCGTTTAGTTCAGGGGGCTTCTTTTGTTCCGACCTGGACTGTGATCTCAACAGATGCAAGTCTGACAGGTTGGGGAGCGGTATGGGGGTCTCTGACAGCGCAGGGGGTTTGGGAATCTCAGGAGGCGAGATTACCAATCAACATTTTGGAACTCCGTGCGATTTTCAGAGCTCTTCAGTCGTGGCCTCTTCTAAAGAGAGAGTCGTTCATTTGTTTTCAGACGGACAATGTCACAACCGTGGCATATGTCAATCATCAAGGAGGGACTCACAGTCCTCTGGCTATGAAAGAAGTATCTCGAATACTTGTATGGACGGAATCCAGCTCCTGTCTGATTTCTGCGGTTCACATCCCAGGTATAGACAATTGGGAAGCGGATTATCTCAGTCGCCAAACATTACATCCGGGCGAATGGTCTCTTCACCCAGAGGTATTTCTTCAGATTGTTAAATCTGGGGACTTCCAGAAATAGATCTGATGGCTTCTCATCTAAACAAAAAGCTTCCCAGGTATCTGTCCAGATCCAGGGATCCTCAGGCGGAAGCAGTGGATGCATTGTCACTTCCTTGGAAGTATCATCCTGCCTATATCTTTCCGCCTCTAGTTCTTCTTCCAAGAGTAATTTCCAAGATTCTAAAGGAGCGTTCGTTTGTTCTGCTGGTGGCTCCAGCATGGCCTCACAGGTTTTGGTATGCGGATCTTGTTCGGATGGCTACTTGCCAACCGTGGACTCTTCCGTTAAGACCAGACCTTCTATCGCAAGGTCCTTTTTTCCATCAGGATCTCAAATCCTTAAATTTGAAGGTATGGATATTGAACGCTTTATTCTCAGTCATAGAGGTTTCTCTGACTCCGTAATTAATACTATGTTACAGGCTCGTAAATCTGTGTCTAGGAAGATATATTATCGAGTCTGGAAGACTTACATTTCTTGGTGTTCTCATCATTTTTCTTGGCATTCTTTTAGAATTCCTAGAATTTTACAGTTTCTTCAGGATGGTTTGGAGAAAGGTTTGTCTGCAAGTTCCTTGAAAGGACAAATCTCTGCTCTTTCTGTTCTTTTTCACATAAAGATTGCTAATCTTCCTGATATTCATTGTTTTGTACAGGCTTTGGTTCGTATAAAACCTGTCATTAAGTCAATTTCTCCTCCTTGGAGTTTGAATTTGGTTCTGGGGGCTCTTCAAGCTCCTCCGTTTGAACCTATGCATTCGCTGGATATTAAATTACTTTCTTGGAAAGTTTTGTTTCTTTTGGCCATCTCTTCTGCTAGAAGAGTTTCTGAATTATCTGCTCTTTCTTGCGAGTCTCCTTTTCTGATTTTTCATCAGGATAAGGCGGTTTTCATTTAAATTTTTACCTAAGGTTGTGAATTCTAACAACATTAGTAGAGAAATTGTGGTTCCTTCATTGTGTCCTAATCCTAAGAATTCTAAGGGAAGATCGTTGCATTCTTTGGATGTAGTTAGAGCTTTGAAATATTATGTTGAAGCTACTAAAAATTTCCGAAAGACTTCTAGTCTATTTGTTATCTTTTCCGGTTCTAGGAAAGGTCAGAAGGCCTCTGCCATTTCTTTGGCATCTTGGTTAAAGTCTTTGATTCATCATGCTTATGTCGAGTCGGGTAAAACTCCGCCTCAAAGGATTACAGCTCATTCTACTAGGTCAGTTTCTACTTCCTGGGTGTTTAGGAATGAAGCTTCGGTTGATCAGATTTGCAAAGCAGCAACTTGGTCTTTGCATACTTTTACTAAATTCTTCCATTTTTGATGTGTTTTCTTCTTCTGAAGCAGTTTTTGGTAGAAAAGTACTTCAGGCAGCTGTTTCAGTTTGATTCTTCTGCTTATAATTTCAGTTTTTTTCATTATAAGATTTAAACGTTATTTTGGGTGTGGATTATTTTCAGCGGAATTGGCTGTCTTTATTTTATCCCTCCCTCTCTAGTGACTCTTCCGTGGAAGATCCACATCTTGGGTATTCATTATCCCATACGTCACTAGCTCATGGGCTCTTGCTAATTACATGAAAGAAAACATAATTTATGTAAGAACTTACCTGATAAATTCATTTCTTTCATATTAGCAAGAGTCCATGAGGCCCACCTTTTTTTGTGGTGGTTATGATTTTTTTGTATAAAGCACAATTATTCCAATTCCTTATTTTTTATGCTTTCACACTTTTGTCTTATCACCCCACTTCTTGGCTATGCGTTAAACTGATTTGTGGGTGTGGTGAGGGGTGTATTTATAGGCATTTTGAGGATTGGGAAACTTTGCCCCTCCTGGTAGGAATGTATATCCCATACGTCACTAGCTCATGGACTCTTGCTAATATGAAAGAAATGAATTTATCAGGTAAGTTCTTACATAAATTATGTTTTTTCGCACCTCAATTGTGCACTTGTTTTGACTAGCCAGTTCATGCAGCTTCACGTGGGGAGTCCGGAGGCATCAGGAAGGGCTCCAGGGAGGCTTATATTCTTACCAAAATAACCCTAAGGAAGGTAAAAGCCACAGGGCAAGCTGTGGCAGAGTACTGTAGTGTGTTAACCGGTTAACTGCTGTTATTAGCTCCGATTTGGGCATTAAGGGGTTAATTGGTCTGAAAATTTGTGCTTTTCAAAGCATTATGACACTGGTGAAAATTTCATAAAAATCGGATGTGTTTTTGATGTTTCAGTAATAAAGTGTGCACTTTTATTATTTAAAGAGACAGTAACAATTTTGTCAAAAATAAATTTTATTGCATTGAAGTTACTTTTAAGTCTGTTAAACATGTCTGAACCTTCAGATAGCCTATGTTCTCTATGTTCAAAGGCCAAGGTGGTTCCCCCATTAAATTTATGTGTGAAATGTGCTATAGCGTCCAAACAGCTTAAGGACCGTACAATTACACTTAAAGATATAGCCCAAGATGATTCTTTAGCTGAAGGGTGTGAAGATAGCTCGCTATCCTCCCCTTCTGTGTCAACACCAGCTATGCCCGCGCAAGCGATGCCCAGTAAATCTTACGCACCAATTCCGATTACTATGCAACAGTTAGCGGCAGTAATGGATAATTCTCTCTCAGCATTTTTATCCAAACTGCCAGCTTTTCCTAGGAAGCGTGATTGCTCAGTTTTTAACACAGAAAATGAGCAAGCTGACGCAGAGGATAATTTATCTGTAGTGCCCTCACATCAATCTGACTTGGCGGTGAGGGAGGGCCTGTCTGAGGGAGAAATTTCTGACACAGGGAAAGTTTCTCAGCAGGCAGAGCCTGATGCCATAGCATTTAAATTTAAGCTAGAACACCTCCGCGCCCTACTTAAGGAGGTCCTAGCTACACTTGATGATTGTGATCCTTTGGTGATCCCTGAAAAATTGTCTAAAATGGACAAATTCTTAGAGGTCCCAGTACACAGTGATGCATTTCCGATACCTAAGAGGGTGGCGGATATCGTGACTAAGGAGTGGGAGAAGCCAGATGTAACCTTTGTTCCCCCTCCTATATTTAAGAAAATGTTCCCAATTGTTGACCCCAGAAGGGACGCATGGCAGACGGTCCCTAAGGTAGAGGGGGCAGTTTCAACGCTAGCTAAGCGCACGATTATACTAATAGAAGACAGTTGCGCTTTCAAAGATCCTATGAATAAAAAATTAGAAGGTTTACTTAAGAAAATCTTTGTTCAACAGGATTTTCTTCTTCAACCAATTTCTTGCATTATTCCTGTAACCGCTGCAGCGGCTTTTTGGTTTGAGGAACTAGAAAACTCGCTCCAAAAGGAGACTTCTTATGATGAAGTCATGGACAGAATTCACGCCCTGAAGCTGGCTAATTCCTTCATTACAGATGCCGCTTTCCAGTTAGCTAAATTAGCGGCGAAAAATTCTGGTTTTGCAATTGTGGCGCTCAGAGTGCTTTGGTTAAAGTCTTGGTCGGCGGATGTGTCGTCCAAAACAAAATTACTTAATATTCCTTTCAAGGGTAAGACCCTATTTGGGCCAGAGTTGAAGGAAATTATTTCAGATATCACTGGGGGAAAGGGCCATGCCCTTCCACAGGATAGACCTTTCAAGGCTAAAAATAAGTCTAATTTTCGTTCCTTTCACAATTTCAGGAACGGACCGACTTCCAACTCTACAGCCACTAGGCAAGAGGTTAATGCATCCCAGCCCAAACCAGCATGGAAGCCATTGCAATGCTGGAACAAGGGCAAACAGGCCAAGAAGCCTGCTGCTGCTACCAAGACAGCATGAAGGGGTAGCCCCCGATCCGGGACCGGATCTAGTAGGGGGCAGACTTTCTCTCTTTGCTCAGGCTTGGGCAAGAGATGTTCCGGACCCCTGGGCACTAGAAATTGTTTCTCAGGGGTATCTTCTAGAGTTCAAGGACCTTCCTCCAAGGGGAAGGTTCCACATGTCTCGCTTATCTTTAGACCAGATAAAGAGACATGCATTCTTACGTTGCGTAGAAGACCTATTAAAGATGGGAGTGATACACCCAGTTCCAACAGCGGAACAAGGACTGGGTTTTTACTCAAACCTGTTTGTAGTTCCCAAAAAAGAAGGAACTTTCAGGCCAATTCTGGACTTAAAAATTCTAAACAAATTCCTCAGAGTTCCATCATTCAAAATGGAAACCATTTGGACAATTTTACCAATGATCCAGGAGGGTCAATACATGACTACCGTGGACTTAAGGGATGCGTACCTGCATATTCCTATCCACAAAGATCACCATCAGTTCCTGAGGTTCGCCTTTCTGGACAAACATTACCAGTTCGTGGCTCTTCCGTTCGGTTTAGCCACTGCTCCCAGAATTTTCACAAAGGTGATAGGGTCCCTTCTAGCGGTGCTAAGGCCGAGGGGCATTGCAGTAGCACCTTACCTAGACGACATTCTAATACAAGCGTCGTCCCTTCCCAAAGCAAGGGCTCATACAGACATTGTTTTAGCCTTTCTCAGATCTCACGGGTGGAAGGTGAACATAGAAAAAAGTTCCCTGTCCCCGTCCACAAGGGTTCCCTTTCTGGGAACAATAATAGACTCCGTAGAAATGAAGATTTTTCTGACAGAGGTCAGGAAGTTAAAGCTTCTGAACGCTTGTCGAGTTCTTCAATCCATTCCTCAGCCCTCCATAGCTCAGTGCATGGAGGTAATAGGACTAATGGTTGCGGCAATGGACGTGGTTCCTTTTGCTCGAATTCATTTAAGACCATTGCAACTGTGCATGCTCAAACAGTGGAATGGGGATTATGCAGACTTGTCTCCCCAGATTCAAATGGACCAGAAAACCAGAGACTCACTCCTCTGGTGGCTGTCTCTAGATCACCTGTCTCAGGGAATGAGTTTCCGCAGACCGGAGTGGATCATCGTTGCAACCGACGCCAGTCTTTTGGGCTGGGGCACGGTCTGGGAGTCCCTGAAGGCTCAGGGTCTATAGTTTCGGGAAGAATCTCTTCTCCCAATAAACATATTGGAATTGAGAGCGATATTCAATGCGCTCCAGGCATGGCCTCAACTAGCAGAGGCCAGATTCATCAGATTTCAGTCGGACAACATGACGACTGTAGCGTACATCAATCATCAGGGGGGGAACGAAGAGTTCCCTGGCGATGAGAGAGGTATCCAAGATCATCAAATGGGCAGAGGATCGCTCCTGCCATCTATCAGCAATTCACATCCCAGGAGTGGACAACTGGGAAGCGGATTATCTGAGTCGTCAGACTTTCCATCCGGGGGAGTGGGAACTTCACCCAGAGGTTTTTGCCCAGTTAACTCAACTATGGGGCATTCTGGATCTGATGGCGTCATGTCAGAACTCAAGAGTTCCATGTTACGGGTCCAGGTCCAGGGATCCCAAGGTGACACTGGTAGATGCCTTAGCAGCGCCTTGGTCGTTCAATCTAGCTTATGTCTTTCCACCGTTTCCTCTTCTCCCACGGCTAGTAGCCAGGATCAAACTGGAGAAGGCTTCGGTAATTCTGATAGCTCCTGCGTGGCCACGCAGGACCTGGTATGCAGACCTGGTGAATGTCATCGGTTCCACCATGGAAGCTACCTTTGAGGCTGGACCTTCTAATTCAAGGTCCACGCGTACATCCAAACCTAGTCTCTCTCTGCAACTGACTGCTTGGAGATTGAACGCTTGATTCTAGCTAAGCGTGGGTTTTCGGATTCAGTTATAGATACCCTGATTCAGGCTAGAAAGCCTGTCACTAGGAAAATTTACCATAAGATATGGCGGAAATATCTTTGTTGGTGCGAATCCAAGGGTTACTCATGGAGTAAGATTAGGATTCCAAGGATTTTAGCTTTTCTCCAAGAAGGATTGGAGAAAGGTTTGTCAGCTAGTTCCTTAAAAGGACAGATATCAACTCTGTCTATTTTGTTACACAAACGTCTGGCAGCAATGCCAGATGTTCAGGAGTTTGTGCAGGCTTTAGTCAGAATCAAGCCTGTCTACAGACCTGTGGCTCCTCCATGGAGTCTTAATCTAGTTCTTTCAGTTCTTCAGGGGGTTCCGTTTGAACCTCTACATTCCATAGATATTAAGTTACTATCTTGGAAAGTTTTGTTTTTGGTTGCTATCTCTTCCACTAGAAGAGTTTCTGAATTGTCTGCTTTGCAGTGTAATTCACCCTATCTGGTGTTTCATACAGATAAGGTCGTTTTACGTACCAGACCTGGTTTTCTTCCAAAAGTGGTTTCCAATAAGAATATTAACCAGGAAATAGTTGTTCCTTCTCTGTGTCCTAACCCAGCTTCTAACAAGGAACGTCTGTTACACAATCTCGATGTGGTTCGTGCTTTGAAGTTTTACCTAAAAGCAACTAAAGATTTCAGACAAACTTTGTCCTTGTTTGTCGTCTATTCTGGTAAGAGGAGAGGTCAAAAGGCGACTGCGACCTCTCTGTCTTGCTGGCTGAAAAGCATCATCCGGTTGGCTTATGAGACTGCTGGAAGGCAGCCTCCTGAATGAATTACAGCTCACTCTACTAGAGCTGTGGCTTCCACTTGGGCTTTCAAGAATGAGGCTTCTGTTGAACAGATCTGTAAGGCAGCGACTTGGTCTTCACTGCATACATTTGCCAAATTTTACAAATTCGATACTTTTGCTTCTTCGGAGGCTATTTTTGGGAGAAAGGTTTTGCAAGCAGTGGTGCCTTCTGTTTAGGTTACCTGACTTGTTCCCTCCCTTCATCCATGTCCTAAAGCTTTGGTATTGGTTCCCACAAGTAAGGATGAAGCCATGGACCAGATACACCAATGTAGGAGAAAACAGAATTTATGTTTACCTGATAAATTTTTTTCTCCTATGGTGTATCCGGTCCACGGCCCACCCTGGCATTTTAGTCAGGTTTAAATTTATTTTTATAAACTACAGTCACCACTGCACCCTATGGTTCTCCTTTTTCTCCTAACCGTCAGTCGAATGACTGGGGGGGCGGAGCCTGAGGGGAGCTATATGGACAGCTTTGCTGTGTGCTCTCTTTGCCACTTCCTGTAGGGATTGAGAATATCCCACAAGTAAGGATGAAGCCGTGGACTGGATACCGTAGGAGAAAGAAATTTATCAGGTAAACATACATTCTGTTTTTATAAACATTGTGCATCAATCTTTGTGTGTGCATTTTTGCAGTGCAAAGAATAACCTTTACATTGCGGTCAAATGTTCTATACAATCTTAAATAATCTTCACATATCTAAACAGTTTTGACAAATTTAATCTGTTCATTATGTCTAGATTTAGGCGATTTGGTATCTTTTGAAATACGTATAGTCATGTTCCTAGCAGTGTATTCATTCTGTGTGTCATTTTAAAAACTTATTTTCCATTATAACTTGGCGAAATTTAATGTCTTAGGGGGTTAGATTCATGTGTAGATTACACGATTTGTCAATACATCTGACAAGTGGCAATGACGTCTGATTGTAATCGGTCTTATGTTTCTTTCATGTAATTAACAAGAGTCCATGAGCTAGTGACGTATGGGATATACATTCCTACCAGGAGGGGCAAAGTTTCCCAAACCTTAAAATGCCTATAAATACACCCCTCACCACACCCACAAATCAGTTTTACAAACTTTGCCTCCAAGGGAGGTGGTGAAGTAAGTTTGTGCTAGATTCTACGTTGATATGCGCTCCGCAGCAAGTTGGAGCCCGGTTTTCCTCTCAGCGTGCAGTGAATGTCAGAGGGATGTGAAGAGAGTATTGCCTATTGAATGCAGTGATCTCCTTCTACGGGGTCTATTTCATAAGGTTCTCTGTTATCGGTCGTAGAGATTCATCTCTTACCTCCCTTTTCAGATCGACGATATACTCTTATATTTACCATTACCTCTACTGATTCTCGTTTCAGTACTGGTTTGGCTTTCTACAAACATGTAGATGAGTGTCCTGGGGTAAGTAAGTCTTATTTTCTGTGACACTCTAAGCTATGGTTGGGCACTTTATTTATAAAGTTCTAAATATATGTATTCAAACATTTATTTGCCTTGACTCAGAATGTTCAACTTTCCTTATTTTCAGACAGTCAGTTTCATATTTGGGATTATGCATTGAATTATCATATTTTTCTTACCTCAAAAATTTGACTTTTTTCCCTGTGGGCTGTTAGGCTCGCGGGGGCTGAAAATGCTTCATTTTATTGCGTCATTCTTGGCGCGGACTTTTTTGGCGCAAAAATTCTTTTCCGTTTCCGGCGTCATACGTGTCGCCGGAAGTTGCGTCATTTTTTGACGTTATTTTGCGCCAAAAATGTCGGCGTTCCGGATGTGGCGTCATTTTTGGCGCCAAAAGCATTTAGGCGCCAAATAATGTGGGCGTCTTATTTGGGGCGTCGCTTTTGTCTCCACATTATTTCAGTCTCATTTTTCATTTGCTTCTGGTTGCTAGAAGCTTGATATTTGGCATTCTTTCCCATTCCTGAAACTGTCTTATAAGGAATTTGAGCTATTTTGCTTTATATGTTGTTTTTTCTTTTACATATTGCAAGATGTCTCACGTTGCATCTGAGCCAGAAGATACTACAGGAAAATCACTGCCTGCTGGATCTACCAAAGCTAAGTGTATCTGCTGTAAATTTTTGGTAGCTATTCCTCCAGCTGTTGTTTGTAATAATTGTCATGACAAACTTGTTAAAGCAGATAATATTTCCTTTAGTAATGTACCATTGCCTGTTGCAGTTCCCTCAACATCTAAGGTGCAGAATGTTCCTGATAACATAAGAGATTTTGTTTCTGAATCCATAAAGAAGGCTTTGTCTGTTATTTCTCCTTCTAGTAAACGTAAAAAGTCTTTTAAATCTTCTCTCTCTACAGATGAATTTTTAAATGAACACCATCATTCTGATTCTTTGGACTCTTCTGGTTCAGAGGATTCTATCTCAGAGATTGATGCTGATAAATCTTCATATTTATTTAAGATGGAATTTATTCGCTCTTTACTTAAAGAAGTACTAATTGCTTTAGAAATAGAGGATTCTAGTCCTCTTGATACTAATTCTATACGTTTGGATAAGGTTTTTAAAGCTCCTGCGGTTATTCCAGAAGTTTTTCCTGTTCCTAATGCTATTTCTGCAGTGATTTCCAAAGAATGGGATAAATTGGGTAATTCATTTACTCCTTCTAAACGTTTTAAGCAATTATATCCTGTTCCGCCTGACAGGTTAGAATTTTGGGACAAAATCCCTAAAGTTGATGGGGCTATTTCTACCCTTGCTAAATGTACTACCATTCCTACGTCAGATGGTACCTCGTTTAAGGATCCTTTAGATAGAAAAATTGAATCCTTTCTAAGAAAAGCTTATCTGTGTTCAGGTAATCTTCTTAGACCTGCTATATCATTGGCTGATGTTGCTGCAGCTTCAACTTTTTGGTTGGAAACCCTAGCGCAACAAGTAGCAAATCGTGATTCTCATGATATTATTATTCTTCTCCAGCATGCTAATAATTTTATCTGTGATGCCATTTTTGATATTATTAGAGTTGATGTTAGGTTTATGTCTCTGGCTATCTTAGCCAGAAGAGCTTTATGGCTTAAGACTTGGAATGCTGATATGGCTTCTAAATCAACTCTACTTTCCATTTCTTTCCAGGGAAACAAATTATTTGGTTCTCAGTTGGATTCTATTATTTCAACTGTTACTGGTGGGAAAGGGACTTTTTTACCACAGGATAAAAAATCTAAAGGTAAAAACAGGGCTAACAATCGTTTTCGTTTCCTTTCGTTTCAACAAAGAACAAAAGCCTGATCCTTCGTCCTCAGGAGCAGTTTCAGTTTGGAAACCATCTCCAGTCTGGAATAAATCCAAGCCTGCTAGAAAGGCAAAGCCTGCTTCTAAGTTCACATGAAGGTACGGCCCTCATTCCAGTTCAGCTGGTAGGGGGCAGGTTACGTTTTTTTCAAAGAAATTTGGATCAATTCTGTTCACAATCTTTGGATTCAGAACATTGTTTCAGAAGAGTACAGAATTGGTTTCAAGATGAGACCTCCTGCAAAGAGATTTTTTCTTTCCCGTGTCCCAGTAAATCCAGTGAAAGCTCAAGCATTTCTGAATTGTGTTTCAGATCTAGAGTTGGCTGGAGTAATTATGCCAGTTCCAGTTCCGGAACAGGGGATGGGGTTTTATTCAAATCTCTTCATTGTACCAAAGAAGGAGAATTCCTTCAGACCAGTTCTGGATCTAAAATTATTGAATCGTTATGTAAGGATACCAACGTTCAAGATGGTAACTGTAAGGACTATATTGCCTTTTGTTCAGCAAGGGAATTATATGTCCACAATAGATTTACAGGATGCATATCTGCATATTCCGATTCATCCAGATCATTTTCAGTTCCTGAGATTCTCTTTTCTAGACAAGCATTACCAATTTGTGGCTCTACCGTTTGGCCTTGCTACAGCTCCAAGAATTTTCACAAAGATTCTCGGTGCCCTTCTGTCTGTAATCAGAGAACAGGGTATTGTGGTATTTCCTTATTTGGATGATATCTTGGTACTTGCTCAGTCTTTACATTTAGCAGAGTCTCATACGAATCGACTTGTGTTGTTTCTTCAAGATCATGGTTGGAGGATCAATTTACCAAAAAGTTCTTTGATTCCTCAAACAAGGGTAACCTTTCTGGGTTTCCAGATAGATTCAGTGTCCATGACTCTGTCTTTAACAGACAAGAGACGTCTAAAATTGATTACAGCTTGTCGAAACCTTCAGTCTCAATCATTCCCTTCGGTAGCCTTATGCATGGAAATTCTAGGTCTTATGACTGCTGCATCGGACGCGATCCCCTTTGCTCGTTTTCACATGCGACCTCTTCAGCTCTGTATGCTGAACCAATGGTGCAGGGATTACACGAAGATATATCAATTAATATCTTTAAAACCGATTGTTCGACACTCTCTAACGTGGTGGACAGATCACCATCGTTTAATTCAGGGGGCTTCTTTTGTTCTTCCGACCTGGACTGTAATTTCAACAGATGCAAGTCTCACAGGTTGGGGAGCTGTGTGGGGATCTCTGACGGCACAGGGAGTTTGGGAATCTCAGGAGGTGAGATTACCGATCAATATTTTGGAACTCCGTGCAATTTTCAGAGCTCTTCAGTTTTGGCCTCTTCTGAAGAGAGAATCGTTCATTTGTTTTCAGACAGACAATGTCACAACTGTGGCATACATCAATCATCAAGGAGGGACTCACAGTCCTCTGGCTATGAAAGAAGTATCTCGAATTTTGGTTTGGGCGGAATCCAGCTCCTGTCTAATCTCTGCGGTTCATATCCCAGGTGTAGACAATTGGGAAGCGGATTATCTCAGTCGCCAAACGTTGCATCCGGGCGAATGGTCTCTTCACCCAGAGGTATTTCTTCAGATTGTTCAAATGTGGGGGCTTCCAGAGATAGATCTGATGGCCTCTCATCTAAACAAGAAACTTCCCAGGTATCTATCCAGATCCCGGGATCCTCAGGCGGAGGCAGTGGATGCATTATCACTTCCTTGGAAGTATCATCCTGCCTATATCTTTCCGCCTCTAGTTCTTCTTCCAAGAGTAATCTCCAAGATTCTGAGGGAATGCTCGTTTGTTCTGCTAATAGCTCCGGCATGGCCTCACAGGTTTTGGTATGCGGATCTTGTCCGGATGGCATCTTGCCAACCATGGACTCTTCCGTTAAGACCAGACCTTCTGTCGCAAGGTCCTTTTTTCCATCCGGATCTGAAATCCTTAAATTTAAAGGTATGGAGATTGAACGCTTGATTCTTAGTCAAAGAGGTTTCTCTGACTCTGTGATTGATACTATGTTACAGGCTCGTAAATCTGTATCTAGAGAGATATATTATAGAGTCTGGAAGACTTATATTTCTTGGTGTCTTACTCATCATTTTTCTTGGTATTCTTTTAGAATTCCGAGAATATTACAATTTATTCAGGATGGTTTAGATAAGGGTTTGTCCGCAAGTTCCTTGAAAGGACAAATCTCTGCTCTTTCTGTTCTTTTTCACAGAAAGATTGCTATTCTTCCTGATATTCATTGTTTTGTACAAGCTTTGGTTCGTATAAAACCTGTCATTAAGTCAATTTCTCCTCCATGGAGTTTGAATTTGGTTCTGGGAGCCCTTCAAGCTCCTCCGTTTGAACCTATGCATTCATTGGACATTAAATTGCTTTCTTGGAAAGTTTTGTTCCTTTTGGCCATCTCTTCTGCCAGAAGAGTTTCTGAATTATCTGCTCTTTCTTGTGAGTCTCCTTTTCTGATTTTTCATCAGGATAAGGCGGTGTTGCGAACTTCTTTTGAATTTTTACTTAAGGTTGTGAATTCCAACAACATTAGTAGAGAAATCGTGGTTCCTTCATTATGTCCTAATCCTAAGAATTCTAAGGAAAAATCGTTACATTCTTTGGATGTTGTTAGAGCTTTGAAATATTATGTTGAAGCTACTAAATCTTTCCGAAAGACTTCTAGTCTATTTGTCATCTTTTCTGGTTCTAGAAAAGGCCAGAAAGCTTCTGCCATTTCTTTGGCATCCTGGTTGAAATCTTTAATTCATCTTGCCTATGTTAAATCGGGTAAGACTCCGCCTCAGAGGATTACAGCTCATTCTACTAGGTCAGTTTCTACTTCCTGGGCGTTTAGGAATGAAGCTTCAGTTGATCAGATTTGCAAAGCAGCGACTTGGTCCTCTTTGCATACTTTTACTAAATTCTACCATTTTGATGTATTCTCTTCTTCTGAAGCAGTTTTTGGTAGAAAGGTACTTCAGGCAGTGGTTTCGGTTTGAATCTTCTGCTTATGTTTTTCATTAAACTTTATTTTGGGTGTGGATTATTTTCAGCAGGAATTGGCTGTCTTTATTTTATCCCTCCCTCTCTAGTGACTCTTGTGTGGAAAGATCCACATCTTGGGTATTCATTATCCCATACGTCACTAGCTCATGGACTCTTGTTAATTACATGAAAGAAAACATAATTTATGTAAGAACTTACCTGATAAATTCATTTCTTTCATATTAACAAGAGTCCATGAGGCCCACCCTTTTTTGTGGTGGTTATGATTTTTTTGTATAAAGCACAATTATTCCAATTCCTTATTTTATATGCTTCGCACTTTTTTTCTTATCACCCCACTTCTTGGCTATTCGTTAAACTGATTTGTGGGTGTGGTGAGGGGTGTATTTATAGGCATTTTAAGGTTTGGGAAACTTTGCCCCTCCTGGTAGGAATGTATATCCCATACGTCACTAGCTCATGGACTCTTGTTAATATGAAAGAAATGAATTTATCAGGTAAGTTCTTACATAAATTATGTTTTTTGCACCACACTCAGTAGTCATAAGACCACACAATAACATGCACTGCAATAAACCACTACCATTATTTTAATGTAAAGAACAACTTGTTACATTTTTCCTTAACGACCAGCGCCGTGCCCTGGTGCCCATTGTTGGTGGTGTGGGAGGGTTAAGAGGGAGGTGGGTGGGCGGTCCATTGCTGGAGGGGGGCGGGAATGGGTGGGACCGCTACATTAAAAAATGCAATATTCATATTTAATAAAGTAACTGTTTACACTGTAAATATTTCACATTCCAATGTTCTTCACACATAAGGGAAAATGTATTTTTAAATAGTGTATAGATACATATTTTACCAAAATAATAAATATATATATATATATTTATATATACATACACACTTACTAGCGTTAAAGCCTGTGTACATGGGCCCACGCAGGGTATTGTGAGAAATGTAGTCCAGTACCTATAAACCCCTTTTTTTTAAAAAAAAAAAAA
Organism: Bombina bombina; assembly: GCF_027579735.1. Classification (NCBI taxonomy): domain Eukaryota; kingdom Metazoa; phylum Chordata; class Amphibia; order Anura; family Bombinatoridae; genus Bombina; species Bombina bombina. The sequence continues at coordinate 543,616,807 of NC_069500.1, forward strand.
TTCTGTAGTGTAGTGGTCTCCCCCCCGCACCCCAAACCCCTTTTCTGTAGTGTATCTGCCCCATCCCTCTTTGTTCCATTAAAAAAAAAATCTGTAGTGTAGGGTCCTCCCACTCCCTCCCTCCCTCCTCCGCTGTTGAGCCGACCACCTGCCCCCTGCCCACAACTTTCGCCGGCAACAGCAGATCGTTACAGATGGTGACACACACAGTGTCACCGTCTAACGATCAGCCATCTGCCCTCATATGGAGGTGGAGCACCAATTGCGCTCCGGCTTCATATGCGGCAGATGCCTGGAGCTTCAGGAACTCCAGCTCTTGGCTTTAACTTATCAGCCGAGAGTGCTAGAGCTTCCTGAAGCTATCTAACACCGTGCAGTGGTTTCTCCTTAACCCTTCCTGAAGCTATTTCGAGCCACGCTGTGGTTTCTCCTTAAGGCCAAGTATTTCTCGCACACTTTCTACTGCGCATGACTGCGTCGGACAAACGTACCTGGCCTTTTATAATATAGTATATATATATATATATATATATATATGTGTGTGTGTATTTAAGAATAAAAAGAACATATAGAAAATGGGATCGGGTTTGCGCGACTTGTTGGGTGTTAGCTATTTTTTCCACTTTACGGACTCCTATGCGAGAATATCTTATGGGAGAATTTTTTAATGCAATCGCAATATTGTAACTTAGGAAATGTAAGGCAAATTGCCTAGAATGCACATAAGGGTTAAGGCCAGGACGGAGGAGTGGGAGTGTGTTTGTGTGTGTGTGTAACAAATGTTGCAGTTAAGAGAGGAGGGATTTGGCTTACCTTTTTAAGACCTGTACAGGAAGTCCAAATCCTCTTCCTGCTTGTTCCTTTGATGTTTCCATATGAAGTGTTCCAAGAGAGTCTCTGTCCCTTCTAGAGGGTTTATGGAGTCCCAAGAGAAATCTGCAGAAAGAAAAGTGATTGATGAGAGTGAAGCTGAGGACTGGATTCCACATTAAAAATTTGCATGGGTGCATTTAAATTTTAAATAGAAGCATTTTTTTTCAATATATTTTGAATAACAAAAATGCTTCTTGTAAAAGTTATTTGGCATATACACCTATGCTATTATGGCCTGTGCAACACTATTCAAAAACAACACCTCAGGCATAATACACACCTCAAGCTCTCCAAGCTTGAATATTGGTCCACAGGCCCTAACAACATATGCACATATGCCACAGTGGCAACTTTTGCTAGAAGCATTTTTGCTAATGGAAGTGTATTGCACAATGCTACTATTTATAAATAAAATGCACCCATGCACATTTCAATTTTCACCTCTCCATCCCTTTAAGCCTCTAACTCCATTTAAATTTGGAAGCAGATCTGCTGTACAATATTTGCAGAAGATGTTATAAAACGTTCTCAAGAATCATAGGGGAGAGTATGTTTTTCACCCATGTTACTCTTAGAAGTGACTGAACCAATCTAATTTAAATTTGCAGAGATTGTAAGAATTAAGAATAACAAACAGAACCCAAATTTTCAAGCAGGTGTTACTATTTGCTTATTTTGTAGAATATCAGAACTCCTTAAAAGGCTATTATAGTGGAAAAATTATATGCTCTGATTGACTGTAGCATGTAATTTTAGCACTAGAGACTCTATGGCTAAAGTGCTGTTTTAGGAGCTGCAGAATACAACTGGCCGCGAGTGTACACAGCCGGTGACCCAATCAGCAGCAGTATTCAAACAACCCAACTGTGCAACTGCCATTGCTAATTGGCTCACCTGCAGTTTCTACTTAGGACCATAAGTTCTCTATAGCTACCCAATGTTACTTTAACTATGTCCCAGATTTACAAGTGGAGTGCATTATTGTGCACTAACAAAGCTTGAGCGGACTCAATAGCACTAATGTACATATTACAAGTTGAAAATAATATATTAGCGCTCAAACAAAAGTCTAGGGAGTACTGACATCTGCTTATTGAATAGCTCATGTGTGATAAAGCTCTCACATCATTTTCTTCTATATTGACAAGCTGAAACTCTTTCTAAAATTGGTCCCCAGAACTGCACTCCATACTCAAAAACCTAAATTATGCTTACCAGATAATTTCCTTTCCATCTATATGAGGAGAGTCCACGGCTTCATTCCTTACTTGTGGGAATACAGAACCTGGCCACCAGGAGGAGGCAAAGACACCCCAGCCAAAGGCTCACTCCCCTCAGCCCCCAGTCATTCTGCCTTGGGAACAAGGAACAGTAGGAGAAATATCAGAGTATAAATCGTGCCAGAAGAACAAAAAAGTTTGGTCTGCCCAACGGAGAAGCCGTGGACTCTCATACAGATGGAAAGGAAATTATCTGGTAAGCATAATTTATGTTTTCCATCTTAATATGAGGAGAGTCCACAACTTCATTCCTTACTTGTGGTAAACATATACTCAAGCTCAAGTGGACACTGAATGAAAATGGGAGGGTAAAAAGAGAAGCAGACCCTATTCTGAGGGCACCACAGCCTGCAAAACCTTTCTCCCAAAAGCTGCTTCAGCCAAAGCAAAAATGTCAAATTTGTAAAATTTTGAAAAAGTATGTTAGGAGGACCAGGTAGCTGCCCTACAAATCTGCTCCATAGAAGCCTCATTCTTGAAGGCCCAAGATGAAGCCACCACCCTGGTTGATTGAGCCATAATCCTCTGAAGAGGCTTATGTCCCGCTGTTTCATATGCTAAGCGAATAATGCTCCTCAACCAAAAAGACAAGGTAGTGGAAGAAGCCTTCTGCCCTCTACGCTTCCCTGAATAGACAACAAACAAGGACGAAGTCTGTCTAAAATCCTTCGTAGCCCCTGAAGATAGAACTTCAAAGCCCAAACCACATCCAAATTATGAAGTAATCATTCCTTCGAAGGAGGATTAGGACACAAGGAAGGAACCACAATCTCCTGATTGATGTTGCGATCAGACTCAACCTTTGGGAGAAAACCCAACCCAGTACGAAGAACAGCCTTATCAGCATGAAAAACTAGGTAAGGAGGCTCACATTGTAAGGCCTCCATCTCCGAGACTCTGCATGCCGAAGCAATAGCCAGTAGAAAAAGAACCTTCCAAGACAATTTAATGTCAACTGAATACATAGGCTCAAACGGAGCCCTCTGCAAAACCTTAACTTTTAAGCTCCAACGAGGAGTGGCAGGTCTAATCACAGGTCTGATTCTAGACAGAGTCTAAACAAAAGACTGTACATCAGGAAGCTCAGCGAGCCTCTTGTACAATAGCACCGATAGAGACGAAATCTGTCCCTTTAAGGAACTAGCGGCAAGTCCCTTCTCCAAACCATCTTGGAGAAAGGAAAGAATCCTGAAAACCTTGACTTTATGCCATGGGAATCCACGCTCTTCACACCTGAATAAGTAGGTCCTCCACACTTTATGATAGATGCGACGAGTGACCGGCGTTCTAGCTTGAATAAGAGTATCAATCACTCTCTCAGAAAAACCTCTCTTGGCTATGACTAAGGGTTCAATCTCCACTCAGTCAGCCTCAGAAAATCTAGATTCTGATGAACAAAAGGACCCTGTTCTAGTAGATGTCTGCGACAAGGTAACCTCCATGGAGGAGATGAAGACATCCCCACCAGGTCCGCGAACCACATCCTTTGCGGTCACGATGCAGCAATTAGAATAGCCAATGCTTTCTCCTGCTTGATCCGGGCCACTACACGAGGGAGAAAGGGTAATGGTGGAAATATGTAAACTAGGTTGAACCTTCAAGGCACCGCTAATGCATCTATCAGCTCTGCCTGAGGATCCCTGGATCGCGACCCATATCTGGGTAGCTTGGTATTGAGTCTGGATGCCATGAGATCTATCTCCAGGGTCCTTCATCTGCTGCAAATCTCCGCAAACACCTCGGGATGGAGAGACCATTCCCCCGGGTGAAAAGATTGTCTGCTGAGAAAATCCTCTTACCTGTTGTCCACACCCGGAATGTGGATCGCTGACAGCGAGCAGTTGTGGGCTTCCGCCCATTGCTAGAGAGCTCCTTGTTTCCCCCCTGATAGTTGATGTAAGGCACTGAGGTTATGCTGTCTGATTGGAATATGATAAACTGGGACACACCCAGAAGAGGCCAAGCCTTTAGAGCATTGAAGATCGCTCAAAGTTCCAAAATGTTTATCGGGAGGAAAGATTCCTCTCGAGTCCCCCGGTTTCTGTGCCTTTCTGGCACCCCAAACAGCTCCCCATCCTGATAGACTTGCATCCGTAGTCACAATCTCCCAGGATGGTCTCAAGAAGGATGTCCCTTGGGACAGGCGATCTAGACAGAGCCACCAAGAGAGTGATTCTCTCGACCGGTTGTCCAGAGAAATCTGTTGCGACATATCTGAGTGGTCGCCGTTCCACTGCCTCAGCATGCACAGCTGAAGAGGTCTGAGATGGAATCTAGTGAATGGGTGATATCTATGCTGGACACCATGAGCCTAATTACCTCCATACACAGGGCCCCAGAGGGACTTAAGGAGGTCTGGATGGCAAGACAATTGGAAGTAATCTTGCAACGTCTCTGGTCTGTAAGAAACATCCTCATGTATATGGAACCTATTATCATACCCAGGAATTCCACCCTGGTACTGGGAACCAGCGAACTCTTTCCTATGTTTATCTTCCATCCATGAGATCAAAGAAGAAGTAGAAGAGCTCTTGCATGGTCCTCTGCCAGCCAACAGGATGGAGCCTGAATCAGGATGTCGTCCAAATATGGCACTACTGCAATACCTCTGGATTTTGCCACAGCGAGCAGAGCCCCCAGAACCTTCGTAAAGACTCTTGGAGCAGTAGCTAAACCAAATGGAAAAGCAGCAAACTGGAAGTGCTGGTCCAGAAACGCAAATCTTAAGAACCTGATTCTTGTGTATTGGCACATGAAGGTAAGCATCCTTCAAGTCTATCGTAGTCATTAACTGTCCCTCTTGAACTAAGGCCAGAATAGACCTTATCGTCTCCATCTTGAACGATGGGACGAACAGGAACTTGTTTAAGCACTTTAGATCCAAAATCGGGCGAAACATACCCTCATTCTTTGGGACCACATAAAGGTTTGAGTCGTACCCCAGACCTCTTTCTGCTAGAGGAACCGGCACAATTACTCTCAGGGAGGAGAGATCCCTCACACACCCTAGAAAAGTTTCTTGTTTTTCTGGTCTTAAAGACAGGTTTGATAAAAGGAATCTGCCCCTGGGTGGATGAGATTTGAAACCTATCCTGTAACCCTGAGTGATGACCTCCAGAACCTCCTATTCTGCCACCAATGCGATCCAGCAATGGATCGGGCGCCGTCCCTTCATGCCGATTTTGTCTTGGCAGGCTTCTTGTTCTGCTTGGATTTATTCCAAGTTCGCTTGGGCTGCTCAGGCTTTGCAGAGGGCTGCTGGTGTTGAGATTTATCCGAACGCTTTAAAGTAAGGGAAAGAAGGCAGATTTTGAAGTCATGTCCGCAAACCAAGACTTCAGCCAGAGTGCCCTATGGGCTAGAACAGAAAAATCTGATGTCTTGGCATTCAGGCGAATGATCTGCATATTTGCATCACAGATATAAGAATATGCTACGCTCAAGGCCTTAATTCTTTCATGGATCTCCTCCAGGGGCGTTTCCATCTCGATCATCTCCGATAGAGAGTCGCACCAATAAGTAGTGTCTCCAGCCACCAGAGCAAGTGCCGCTGCAGGTTGAAACATCTTTCTTAACAGAGTTTCTAGCTTCCTATCCATGGGCTCCTTAAACAACTTACTATCCTCAAACAGGATAGTAGTGTGCTTAGCGAGCGTGGAGATAACTCCATCCACCTTAGGGATGAAACCCCACAACTCCAATTGCAAGTCTGGAACCGGGAGCTGTTTCTTAAAGGAAGAAGAAGGGGAAAAAGAAGATCCAAGTCTCTCTCATGCATTCGTAATAATATTTGCCATCTTTATGGGAACCGGGAAATTCTGTGGCACCACCCTGTCCGTATAAACCTTATCCAGTTTTGGAATAGAAGGTTCCTCTGGTAATTTAGGTTCTGGAACATCTAAAGTAGCCAACACTTCCTTTAAAAGAAAGCGTAAGTGCTCAATCCTAAATCTAAAGTCTGGTTTCTCCGCAGCCGAAGGTTTAGAGGCAGCAGATTCTGACCTAGAAAGAGCATCCTCTGAAGTATCAGAGGCGTCCTCATCAGATAATCTAGTATCAATTCAATCCAACAAGTTGATAGATGACCCCTGGGAAGGATAGCAATATTCAAACTTTTGCTTGCGATTAGCAGGGCGAGGTAACTGAAGGCTGCAGACTGCCATTTGTAGCTGTTCAGTAAAGACTGGCGGTAAGAGGGCCCCTCCCAAAGGAGGATTAGTAGTGCAATGGGAAGCTGCATTTGTAGTAGGAGATGACTGCAGGGAACGCACCTCACATCTTGGGTTTCTTAGATATAAGTACTTTATCAAGGCATGTGGAACATAATTGAGCAGCCTCCTCACTATAAAAACAGGTATTAGATTTAGGTAAAGAGGGGAGTACCCTCTAACGTATCAGAGTCCTCTATAGCTTGTGCTTGTAAGATGGACTATAGAAAAAGATAAATGGCACCTTTATACCCACAATGGCTAGGGCACTCACCACCTCCTATGACCTAGGCCCCACCGAGAAACCGCTTTGCCTCCTGTAAACCGCATGGTCAGGAAAGAGGAAATCAATGGGACCTCACGTGGTGTGCCATGCAGGGCCACCCCTGCTTCTGGAAAAAGCACACCAAACCTAACAGGCCACGCAGATATCCAAACCAAAAGTAAACCTGACTGTTCTTACATCGTCCTGAGCCTCATCTCACACATGTCGCAGCATAAAACATAATAAAGTCAATAATGTGTAAATCCCTCCTGTTCAAAGATCCCCTTCCGGAGATATTAACCTTTGATTCCATACAGATAAAAGGAATCACACTGTGACCCTGTCTTCGCGCATTATCATATGAGTATAAAATTAAATGATCTTACCGGAATCACCGCCGTGGAACAGACACACAGCCTCTCAAGTTTGACAGTCTTGTAGCATCGCACCTGACATGGACTTGAGTGATAGAAGCAGGCAGTGAAACTCGTCAACACTGATTGCTTAGGAGCTGTTAATATGAGTCTGGATGGTTTTGCAGAAAGACTCTCCAGACCCTAAAATTCATCAATGCTCTCACTGAGAGGCTGACAAGGCTACTTAAAACTCCAGTCCCATACCGAAGAGTACTACCCTCCATAAGAGACTACTCTGAATCTTCCGACACTTCTCTGCCATCCTCTTGTGACGAAAGGCAAAGAATGACTGGGGGATAAGAGGGAGTGGGGAAGGTATTTGAGCCTTTGGCTGGGGTGTCTTTGCCTCCTCCTGGTGGCCAGGTTCTGTATTCCCACAAGTATGGAATGAAACCGTGGACTTTCCTCATATTAAGATGGAAATGATTACTAGAGATTTATATAGTGACAGTATTCTGCTTTTTTCCCTTACATCTATGCCCCCTTTAATACATGCTAGTATCTTATTAGCCTTAGAAGCCACTGTCCTGCATTGCACACTAATTTTTAGCTTATCTATGAGTACTCCAAAATCCCTTTCCTCCTCTTTTTTGCTAATTGTTAAATAACCATGTACAGTGACCACATGTAATTGGCAATGACATCTGATTGTAATTTAGCTTATGTTTGCACCACATTCAGTACTCATAAGACCACACAATAACATTATGCACTGCAATAAACCACTACCATTATGTTAATGTAAAGAACAACTTGTTACATTTTTCCTTACCAACCAGCACCGTACCCTGGTGCTAATCGTTGGTGGTAAGGGAGGGTTAGGAGGGAGGTGGGTGGTTGGCCCATCGCTGGAGGGGGCGGGAACAGGTGGGACCGCTACATTACAGATAGGAGGGAGGGAGAGGGGGATCCTATAGTGGAGGAGGGATTAGAGGATTGGAAATCAATCTGGGAGGGGGAAGGGGGAGAGATGGGTGGTGAATGAGGTTGGGGCAGCTACACTACAGAATTTTTTTTTTAATTAAATTTAAATAAAAACATTTTTTTTTTTTATAGAAAACTGGGTACTGGCAGACAGCTGCCAGTACCTAAGATGGTGAAAATGAGTTAGAGGGGGGGAGGGATAGAGAACTTTTCGGGAGAAATCAGGGAGGTGGGAAGGTAAGGGTGTAATCCTACACTGAAGAAAATAAAAATAATAATTAAAAGGTCTAAAACTGCATACTGGCAGACTGCGAGTACTTAAAATGGGGGGAGGGAAGAGAGCTGTTTGAGAGGGATAAGGGGGTTGGAAGTGTCAGTTGAGAGGCTGATCTCTACACTAAAGCTAAAATTAAAGGGATAGTAAACACCAAAAATGTTATAGTTTAAAAAGAAAGATAATCCCTTTATTTACCTTTCCCCAGTTTTGCATAACCAACACTGTTATAGAAATATAATTTTTACCTTTGTAATTACCTTGTATCTAAGCCTCTGCAGACTGCCTCCTTGTCTCAGCTTTTTTGACAGACTTGCATTTCAAGCAATTAATGCTGACTTAAATAACTTATCTATATGAAACACATGAACTATCGCCTTCTAGCTGTAAAAAACTGTCAAATGCAGAGGTGGCCTTCCAGGGCTTAGAAATTAGCATATGAGCCTACCTAGGTTCAGATTTCAACTAAGAATAACAAGAGAACAAAGCAAATTTGATGACAAAAGTAAATTAGAAAGTTGTTTAAAATAACATGCCCTGTCTGAATCATTAAAGTTTAATTTGGACTTTAATATTCCTTTAACCTTACAAGCTACGTTATTAACCCTTTCACTGCTGGGAATAATAAAAGTGTGGTGCGCAGCTGCAATTAGCGTCCTTCTAATTACCAAAAAGCAATGGCAAAGCCATATATGTCTTTTAGTTCTGAACAAAGGGGATCCCAGAGAAGCTTTTATAACCATTTGTTCCATGATTGCACAAGCAGTATGTAAATAATTTCAGTGAGAAACCTAAAGTTTGTGAAAAAGTTAACAATTTGTTTTATTTGATCGCATTTGGCAGTGAAATGGTTGCATGAAATATAATACGAAAATGGGCCTAGATCGATACTTTTGGGTTGTCAACTAAAAAATATATATAGTTTTGATTGGTAAATAAAAAATTTCTGTGTATTTCTGTGTAAATGTAGTGTTGGCCAAAATGCTCTGGTCTTTTGGAAAGTTTTAGTCACTATTATTAATAGTATCAGGTATTTGTAGAGTGCCAAGAGATTCCACAGCACTAAAATGCCCGGTTCTTAAGGGGTTAAGCTGAATATAGACGTGCAGTTTGTGAACCAAACTAAAGGCCAGATTACGAGTGGCACGATAACAGGTGCACACAAACGATATCTGGTTGATTCCGGCTGTGCGTATTACAAGTTGTAAGTAAACACGTTGGCTCGAGCGCAATTGAATTTAACGCATGACAGTTACACTTACACACTCTCTAATAAAAATTATTTAAAAAAAAAAAATGCATTCAAAAGATAAAAGGGCTCAAATATAGGAGGTCTCAGGTATTAGAGAGAAAAAAGGCTGCAAAGAGCTTTAACATAGGTATATTTACATACACATGTCTATCTATCTATCTATCTATCTATCTATATATATATATATATATATATATATATATATATATGTTAATGTGTGTACACATTATGTATTTTCATACATATACACATATAAACACATAAATACAAATGTATATACAGTATCTCACATAAGTGAGTACACCCCTCACATTTTTGTAAATATTTTATTATATCTTTTCATTTGACAAAACTGAAGAAATTACACTTTGCTACAATGTAAAGTAGTGAGTGTACAGCCTGTAGAACAGTGTAAATGTGCTGTCCCCTCAAAATAACTCAACACACAGCCATTAAATGTCTAAACCGTTGGCAACAAAAGTGAGTACACCCCTAAGTGGATATGTCCAGATTGGGCCCAAAGTGTCAATATTTTGGGAGGCCACCATTATTTTCCAGCACTGCCTTAACCCTTGTGGGCATGGAGTTCACCAGAGCTTCACAGGTCTCCACTGGAGTCCTCTTCCACTCCTCCATGACAACATCACGGAGCTGGTGGATGTTAGAGAACTTGTGCTCCCCCGCATTCTGTTTGAGGATGCCCCACAGATGCTCAATAGGGTTTAGGTCTGGAGACATGCTTGTCCAGTCCATCACCAAGGCAGTGGTCATCTTGGAGGTGTGTTTGGGGTCGTTATCATTTTGGAATACTACCCTGCGGCCCAGTCTCTGAAGGGAGGGGATCATGCTCTGCTTCAGTTTGTAACAGTACATGTTGCTATTCATGGTTCCCTCAATGAACTGTAGCACCCAAGTGCCGGCAGCACTCATGCAGGCCCAGACCATGACACTCCCACCACCATGCTTGACTGTAGGCAAGACACAATTGTCTTTATACTCCTCACCTGGTTGCTTCCACACACACTTGACACCATCTGAACCAAATAAGTTTATCTTGGTCTCATCAGACCACAGGACATGGTTCCAGTAATACATGTCCTTAGTCTGCTTGTCTTCAGCAAACTGTTTGCAGGCTTTCTTGTGCATCATCTTTAGAAGAGGCTTCCTTCTGGGACAACAGCCTTGCAGACCAATTTTATGCAGTGTGTGGCGTATGGTCTGAGCACTGACATGCTGACCAACCACCCCTTCAACCTCTGCAGCAATGCTGGCAGCACTTATACGTCTATTTCCCAAAGAAAACCTTTGGATATGACGCTAAGCACGTGCATTCAACTTCTTTGGTTGACCATGGTGAGGTCTGTTCTGAGTGGAACCTGTCCTGTGAAACCGCTGTATGGTCTTGCCCACCATGCTGCAGCTCAGTTTCAGGGTCTTGGTAATCTTCTTATAGCCTAGGCCATCTTTATGTAGAGCAAAATTTATTTTTTTCAGATCCTCAGAGAGTTCTTTGCCATGAGGTGCTATGTTGAACTTCCAGTGTCCAGTATGAGAGAGTGTGAGAGCGATAACACCAAATTTAACACACCTGCTCCCCATATACACCTGAGACCTTGTAACACTAATGAGACACATGACACCGGGGAGGGAAAATGACTAATTGGGCCAAATTTGTACATTTCCACAAAGGGGTGTACTCACTTTTGTTGCCAATGGTTTAGACATTAATGGCTGTGTGTTGAGCTATTTTGAGGGGACAGGAAATTTACACTGTTATACAGGCTCTACACTCACTACTTTACATTGTAGTAAAGTGTTATTTCTTCAGTGTTGTCACATGAAAAAATATAATAAAATATTTACAGAAATGTGAGGGGTGTACTCACTTTTGTGAGATATTGTGTATATATATATATATATATATATATATATATATATATATATATATATATATGCATTGGAGCTTTTTGCAGTCAAGTAGATGAAAACATGTAAAATTATATTTATGCAATATTCATATTTAATTAGCTAAAGTCACAAGGAAGAAGCAGCACCAACCAGTAGTTTCCAACAGATTTATTCGTGCAGTATGCACAGTGTGAACAGCCAGACCAACAAACAGCAACGTTTTGGACTTAGTCCTTAATCATGCATAGTTACACCTGGAGATCATGCAGCTTAAATACACCTGTAAACCACACCCATTCCTCTAAACACCTATGACATACTGAATGTCAGAACCCTCTAGTGGTCATATAAAAAATTACTCTAACAGAATATAAAAAGTCAGGTTAAACACATATTGCTCCTAATAAATCGAAAATGCAAAAATACATTTCAAACATATTAAACATGTTAAAAAAGTTAATGCAGGGGTACAAACATTTATGAAATTGGTAGAGAGAGATGTGTTAACACTTTGTAAACATGGTCTAATTAAATATGTAACACAACAAACCAAATATCCAGCACCTGAAAGTAACAAGGTGTGCAAGCTTCAGGAATACTGCACTGTACTCCACACAATATAAAGTCACAAGGAAGAAGCAGCACCAACCAGTAGTTTCCAACAGATTTATTCATGCAGTATGCACAGTGTGAACAGCCAGACCAACAAACAGCAACGTTTCGGACTTAGTCCTTAATCATGCATAGTTACACCTGGAGATCATGCAGCTTAAATACACCTGTAAACCACACCCATTCCTCTAAACACCTATGACATACTGAATGTCAGCACCCTCTAGTGGTCATATAAAAAATTACTCTAACAGAATATAAAAAGTCAGGTTAAACACATATTGCTCCTAATAAATCGAAAATGCAAAAATACATTTCAAACATATTAAACATGTTAAAAAATTAAGATAATATATAAATATCATGCACTCTAGAGACATAGAGACCAATCTAGTTCTCTATTCATACCTTTTGGGTACATGGTATCTAATCTATTGATCCAATAGGCCTCCCTAATTTTAAGTCTCTTGGCTCTATTGCCACCCCGCCTCAGGTGTCCTACTTGTTCTAATATCTGGAACCTTAATTGAGTCAAATTGTGACCTACAGATAAGAAATGATTGGCCACTGGGGCATCTAATTTTTATGTTCTAATACTGCTCTTGTGTTGGGTCATCCTTTCACGTACTGTACGGGTGGTCTCATCCACATACCCCAATCCACAAGGACATTTAATATAATACACAGCAAAATCTGTGTTGCATGTAAAGTGCCCTCTAATCTCAAATCTTTTCCCGGTACCAGAATGGCTAAAAAAAAGGGCCCTTAATCATGTTATTACAGTGTGAACAACCCAGGCAGGGAAAGCAGCCTAGATTCTTACCACCAATGTACTTCTGAACCAATGTCCTAGATGGACTAATGTCTGCATGCACCAAAAAATCTTTCAAATTTCTCCCCCTCTTAAATGCAGGCATAGGCGGTTCTTTGAATTCAGGTACATTAGGGTTATATGTTTTTAAAATGTGCCAATGTTTAGAAATGATCCTATTTATTTTATTACTCAACTTGGAATACTGACTTACAAAAATTAACCTGTTAGGTCTTTCTTTCTTTTTGACCTCTTCCTGTGGCAATAAATCTTGTCTTGGGATTACCTTCACGTTTTCAATCTCCTTTTGAATTAGGGCTGATGGATATCCCCTAACCTTAAAACGGTCACCCATCTCTTCTAATCTCTGTACTACAGGGCCTGTTTCAGAGACGATTCTTTTCACTCTAAGGAGTTGACTCCTTGGAAGCGACCTAATCAAGGACGGGGGATGCATGCTATTGTAATGGAGAAGAGTGTGGCAATCTGTTGCTTTCTTATGTAGATCAACTACAAGACCCTGGTTACTTTTAAGTACCCTGGTGTCAAGAAACACAACACTCTCCTCACTACAAACCAGCTTAAATTTAATGTGACAAGTAGCAGAGTTAAGTTCATTTACAAATTCCTCAATGGTTCCAATGTCGCCCAGCCATACGCCAAAGATGTCGTCTATATAACGCCACCAGGTGGCAGCATACTGTTAAAATAATGGATTATTATAGACGAAATATTCCTCATACATATTCATGTATATATTGGCGTATGTCGGGGCGACATTGGAACCCATGGCTGTACCTTGGAGCTGTAAATAATAATGATCTTCAAAAAGAAAATAATTACACCTCAGGATAATACTCAATAATTGCAAGATAAATTCCCTATGTTGGGTATTATATCTCTCATCCTGACACATCATCTTGTTTACAGCGCCAATGCCAGCCTCATGTGTAATGGATGTGTACAATGAAGTAACATCCAAACTACAGAGGATTCCTTTAGTATTCTCAATTGGTATACTCTGTAGTTTTTTCAAAAAGTCCCCAGTATCTTTGATAAAGGAACTAGAGTTAACATATGGTCTCAAAGATTTGTCTAAAAAATAGATGCATTTGATAATAAAGACCCCATGCCTGCCACTATAGGACGGCCCGGAGGGGCAGTGGCACTCTTATGCACCTTGGGGAGAGTGTAAAGGACAGGGGTAATGTCCTCTGTATTTAGAAGGAACTGTTCAGTATCTTTGTCAATAATACCCAATTTAACAGCTCTCTGTACACAGAATGTAATTTCCTTTTTGATTTTAAAAAAAGGATTATAATCCAACCTTTGGTATACATCATTATCAGACAATTGGGAATAAATTTCATTAACATAGTACTGCTTATCTAGGAGCACTGTTGCTCCACCCTTGTCGGCCCCTTTAATGACCAATGATTTATTGTTCCTAAGTTTATCTAGTGCTTGTTTCTCATTAACAGACAAACTACCCCTTTTATCCTTATTGACTTTATGAATCTGACCATGTTTACAAAGTGTTAACACATCTCTCTCTACCAATTTCATAAATGTTTGTACCCCTGCATTAACTTTTTTAACATGTTTAATATGTTTGAAATGTATTTTTGCATTTTCGATTTATTAGGAGCAATATGTGTTTAACCTGACTTTTTATATTCTGTTAGAGTAATTTTTTATATGACCACTAGAGGGTTCTGACATTCAGTATGTCATAGGTGTTTAGAGGAATGGGTGTGGTTTACAGGTGTATTTAAGCTGCATGATCTCCAGGTGTAACTATGCATGATTAAGGACTAAGTCCGAAACGTTGCTGTTTGTTGGCCTGGCTGTTCACACTGTGCATACTGCACGAATAAATCTGTTGGAAACTACTGGTTGGTGCTGCTTCTTCCTTGTGACTTTATATTGTGTGGAGTACAGTGCAGTATTCCTGAAGCTTGCACACCTTGTTACTTTCAGGTGCTGGATATTTGGTTTGTTGTGTTACATATTTAATTAGCTGCCAGATTATGAGTTTTGAAGTAAGAGGGGTGCATTGCTAACATGCACGTTATTCTCACCGCTCACTTCCCTACAGCGCTGGTATTACAGGTTTTTACAAACCCGGCGTTAAAAGGGAAGAAGTGAGCGTAGAGCAAAATTGTGCTCCATACCGCACTCCAATACCAATGAACCCTGAGTCTAAACACCGCTAATCTTACACTTCTTAACCCCCTAATCTGCTGCCCTCAACATCGCTGACACCTACATTATACTTATTAACTCCTAATCTGCCGCTCCAGACATCGCCACCACCTACATTATACTTATTAACCCCTAAGCTGCTGCCCCAACATCGCCGCCACCTACATTATATTTATTAAGCCCTAATCTCCTGCCCCCAATCTCGCCACTATACTAAATTTATTAACCCCTAAATCTAAGCCTAACCCTAACACCCCCTAACTTAAATATAATTAAAATAAATCTAAATAAAACTTACTATTAATAACTAAATAATTCCTATTTAAAAATAAATATTTACCTGTAAAATAAACCCTAAGCTAGCTACAATATAACTAATAGTTACATTGTAGCTAGCTTAGGGTTTATTTTTATTTTACAGGCAAGTTTGTATTTATTTTAACTAGGTAGAATAGTTACTAAATAGTTATTAACTATTATATAGTTATTAACTATTTACTAACTACCTAGCTAAAATAAATACAAATTTACCTGTAAAATAAAACCTAACCTAAGTTACACTAACACCTAACCTTACACTACAATTAAATACATTACCTAAATCAAATACAATTAAATAAATTAAATACAATTAGCTAAATTACAAAAAACAAACAAACACTAAATTACAGAAAATAAAAAACAAATTACAAGATATTTAAACTAATTACACCTACTCTAATAGCACTATCAAAATAAAAAAGCCCCCCAAAATAAAAAAAAAACCCCTAGCCTAAACTAAACTAACAATAGCCCTTAAAAGGGCCTTTTGCGGGGCATTGCCCCAAAGAAATCAGCTCTTTTACCTGAAAAAAAATACAAACAACCCCCCCAACAGTAAAACCCACCACCCACACAACCAACCCCCCAAATAAAACCCTATCTAAAAAAACCTAAGCTCCCCATTGCCTTGAAAAGGGCATTTAGCTCTATTGCGGCCCAAAGCCCTAACCTAAAAATAAAACCCACCCAATAAACCCTTAAAAAAAACTAACACTAACCCCCTGAAGATCCACTTACAGTTTTGAAGATCTGACATCCATCCTCAACGAAGCCGGGAGAAGTGGTCCTCCAGATGGGCAGAAGTCTTCATCCAGACGGCATCTTCTATCTTCATCCATCCATCTGGCATGAAGCGGGTTCATCTTCAAGACATACGACGCGGAGCATCCTCTTCTTTCGACAACTACCCAACAAATGAAGGTTCCTTTAAGTGACGTCATCCAAGATGGCATCCCTTAGATTCTGATTGGCTGATAGAAATTTATCAGCCAATCGGTATTAAGGTTGAAAAAATCCTATTGGCTGATGCAATCAGCCAATAGGATTGAACTTCAATCCTGTTGGCTGATCCAATTAGCTAATAGGATTGAGCTCGCATTCTATTGGCTGTTCCAATCAGCCAATAGAATACAAGCTCAATCCGATTGATAGCCGGACCCGGATCAGATGTGTACCCTTGACAAAGGTCCAATGTGAGGACCGAAACTTTGGGAATACCGGATTGTACCAGATAATAAAGAATTTATTCAAATTAAGCAAGAGTGCCTGGTTTACTATACAGTGTATGTATATATATATATATATATATATATATATATATATATATATATGTTTCTTCTTTGTGCACATTATGTTCTATCATATTTACTTATTTGTACATATACAGTTGCAAGAAAAAGTATGTGAACCCTTTGGAATGATATGGATTTCTGCACAAATTGGTCATAAAATGTGATCTGATCATCATCTAAGTCACAACAATAGACAATCACCGTCTGCTTAAACTAATAACACACAAAGAATGAAATGTTGCTATGTTTTTATTGAACACGCCATGTAAACATTCACAGTGCTGGTGGAAAAAGTATGTGAACCCTTGGATTTAATAACTGGTTGAACCGCCTTTGGCAGCAATAACTTCAACCAAACGTTTCCTGTAGTTGTAGATCAGACGTGCACAACAGTCAGGAGTAATTCTTGACCATTCCTCTTTACAGAACTGTTTCAGTTCAGCAATATTCTTTGGATCTCTGGTGTGAATCGCTTTCTTGAGGTCATGCCACAGCATCTCAATCTGGTTGAGGTCAGGACTCTGACTGGGCCACTTCAGAAGGCATATTTTCTTCTGTTTAAGCCATTCTGTTGTTGATTTACTTCTATGCTTTGGGTCATTGTCCTGTTGCAACACCCATCTTCTGTTGAGCTTCAGCTGGTAGACAGATGGCCTTAAGTTCTCCTGCAAAATGTCTTGATGAACTTGGGAATTCATTTTTCCTTCAATGATAGCAATCCGTCCAGGCTCTGATGCAGCAAAGCAGCCCCAAACGATGATGCCCCCACCACCATACATCACAGTTGGGATGAGGTTTTAATGTTGGTGTGCTGTGCCTCTTTTTCGCCACACATAGTGTTGTGTGTTTCTTCCAAACAACTCAACTTTGGTTTAATCTGTCCACAGAATATTTTGCCAGTACTGCTGTGGAACATTCAGGTGCTCTTGTGCAAACTGTAAACGTGCAGCAATGTTTTGTTTGGACAGCAGTGGCTTCCTTTATGGTATCCTCACATGAAATCCATTCTTGTTTAGTGTTTTACGTATTGTAGATTCGCTTACAGGGATGTTAGCATTTGCCAGTGACATTTGTAAGTCTTTAGCTGACACTCTAGGATTCTTCTTCACCTCATTCAGCAGTCTGCGCTGTGCTCTTGCAGTCATCTTTACAGGACGGCCACTTCTAGGGAGAGTAGCAGCAGTGCTGAACTTTCTCCATTTATAGACAATTTGTCTTACCGTGGACTGATGAACAGCAAGGCTTTTGGAGATACTTTTATAACCCTTTCCAGCTTTATGCAAGTCAACAATTTTTAATCGTAGGTCTTCTGAGAGCTCTTTTGGGCAAGGCATCATTCACATCAGGCAATGCTTCTTGTGAAAAGCAAACCCAGAACTGGTGTGTGTTTTTTATAGGGCAGGAGAGCTGTAACCCACACCTCCAATCTCATCTCATTGATTGGACTCCAGTTGGCTGACATCTCACTCCAATTAGCTCTTGGCGATGTCATTAGTCTAGGGGTTCACATACTTTTTCCACCTGCACTGTGAATGTTTACATGGTGTGTTCAATAAAAACATGGCAGCATTTCATTCTTTGTGTGTTATTAGTTTAAGCAGACTGTGATTGTCTATTGTTGTGACTTAGATGATGATCAGATCACATTTTTTGAACAATTTGTGCAGAAATCCATATCATTCCAAAGGGTTCACATACTTTTTCTTGTAACTGTATGTTTTCCTTCATATAATTTCTCATTGGATATCTGTTTATATGTATGTACAGTAACATATGTTATTATTTACAATTTGTATCAGGTTGTATATGTCTACTGTATGTACATCAGTTCTCATATTGTTTCTTTATATGTAAACCTTTGTGTCTAAGTAGCATTGAAGACATTATAAAAAAAAAAAAAATTCAATAAGCAAAAGTGTTCAGAAATTGAATCCCATAGGGTGCTCTAAACGTATATATATATATATATATATGAGACACCCAAACCTGAGGGAAATACAGTCCCAATATAGTCCGTGCTGTGGGGGTCTGAACGGTCATAAAACAGTTTGAGTAATTCACTTTAGGCTGACATTATAGGTGCTATATTACAAGTGGCGAAGTATTTTTTTCACAATCACGAAAACTCAGCTAGAGTTAAGCTTTTTGCTATAGTCGGGTTGCGTTCATATTACAAGTATCAAAAAAACGTATTTTGCGCAAATGATAACATGAATAGCGCAAAAATACTAACTTAACTTTTCGCATGTGCGTGCATGTATTCCCCCTTATAAATCAACGGAGAAAAAAAAGTTTAGAAAAAACACCCGAGATTGAGCAAACACAATTGCATTTTCGCATTCCCCATAGCTGTCACCCATCGTGCAAACAACATAGCATATTCACATTGGCAAATGTGAAATATTTACAGTAAATACAAAGTTAAAATATTTATTAAATATGAATATTGCATGATGTTTTTACATATTTCGCTCAATTTCACTCAACTTGTAATATTAGCGTAATTAACAAGGCTCGTAAAAAGACGACATAGCTTGAGCAAAACAGTCTGCGCCTCACTTGTAATCTAGCACTATATGTCCTACTATTATCTAGTGTACACAATATTTTCCATGCCTATGTAGGTATATACATTTTACTCTGCATGTTTAAATTCCTCACACAGTCTTACAGGACTTTCACAGTTTCTCAGTGTAGCAATAATATCCTTTAGAGGAATTTTCTTAGTAGATGCTAAAATTTTAACCATGTATATTTCTTTCATGTAATTAGCAAGAGTCCATGAGCTAGTGACGTATGGGATATACATTCCTACCAGGAGGGGCAAAGTTTCCCAAACCTCAAAATGCCTATAAATACACCCCCTCACCACACCCACAATTCAGTTTTACAAACTTTGCCTCCGATGGAGGTGGTGAAGTAAGTTTGTGCTAGATTCTACGTTGATATGCGCTCCGCAGCAAGTTGGAGCCTGGTTTTCCTCTCAGCGTGCAGTGAATGTCAGAGGGATGTGAGGAGAGTATTGCCTATTTGAATGCAGTGATCTCCTTCTAAGGGGTCTATTTCATAGGTTCTCTGTTATCGGTCGTAGAGATTCATCTCTTACCTCCCTTTTCAGATCGACGATATACTCTTATATATACCATTACCTCTGCTGATTCTCGTTTCAGTACTGGTTTGGCTATCTGCTATATGTAGATGAGTGTCCTGGGGTAAGTAAGTCTTATTTTCTGTGACACTCCTAGCTATGGTTGGGCACTTTGTTTATAAAGTTCTAAATATATGTATTCAAACATTTATTTGCCTTGACTCAGAATGTTCAACTTTCCTTATTTTCAGACAGTCAGTTTCATATTTGGGATAATGCATTTTAATTTAACATTTTTCTTACCTTAAAATTTGACTTTCTTTCATGTAATTAACAAGAGTCCATGAGCTAGTGACGTATGGGATATACATTCCTACCAGGAGGGGCAAAGTTTCCCAAACCTTAAAATGCCTATAAATACACCCCTCACCACACCCACAAATCAGTTTTTACAAACTTTGCCTCCAAGGGAGGTGGTGAAGTAAGTTTGTGCTAGATTCTACGTTGATATGCGCTCCGCAGCAAGTTGGAGCCCGGTTTTCCTCTCAGCGTGCAGTGAATGTCAGAGGGATGTGAGGAGAGTATTGCCTATTGAATGCAGTGATCTCCTTCTACGGGGTCTATTTCATAAGGTTCTCTGTTATCGGTCGTAGAGATTCATCTCTTACCTCCCTTTTCAGATCGACGATATACTCTTATATTTACCATTTCCTCTACTGATTCTCGTTTCAGTACTGGTTTGGCTTTCTACAAACATGTAGATGAGTGTCCTGGGGTAAGTAAGTCTTATTTTCTGTGACACTCTAAGCTATGGTTGGGCACTTTATTTATAAAGTTCTAAATATATGTATTCAAACATTTATTTGCCTTGACTCAGAATGTTCAACTTTCCTTATTTCCAGACAGTCAGTTTCATATTTGGGATTATGCTTTAATTATCATATTTTTCTTACCTCAAAAATTTGACTTTTTCCCTGTGGGCTGTTAGGCTCGCGGGGGCTGAAAATGCTTCATTTTATTGCGTCATTCTTGGCGCGGACTTTTTTGGCGCAAAAATTCATTTCGTTTCCGGCGTCATACGTGTCGCCGGAAGTTGCGTCATTTTTTTGACGTTATTTTGCGCCAAAAATGTCGGCGTTCCGGATGTGGCGTCATTTTTGGCGCCAAAAGCATTTAGGCGCCAAATAATGTGGGCGTCTTATTTGGCGCCAAAAAATATGGGCGTCGTTTTTGTCTCCACATTATTTCAGTCTCATTTTTCATTTGCTTCTGGTTGCTAGAAGCTTGATGTTTGGCATTTTTTTCCCATTCCTGAAACTGTCTTATAAGGAATTTGATCTATTTTGCTTTATATGTTGTTTTTTCTCTTACATATTGCAAGATGTCTCACGTTGCATCTGAGCCAGAAGATACTACAGGAAAACCTCTGCCTGCTGGATCTACCAAAGCTAAGTGTATCTGCTGTAAACTTTTGGTAGCTATTCCTCCAGCTGTTGTTTGTATTAAATGTCATGACAAACTTGTTAATGCAGATAATATTTCCTTTAGTGATGTACCATTGCCTGTTGCAGTTCCCTCAACATCTAAGGTGCAGAATGTTCCTGATAACATAAGAGATTTTGTTTCTGAATCCATAAAGAAGGCTTTGTCTGTTATTTCTCCTTCTAGTAAACGTAAAAAGTCTTTTAAATCTTCTCTCTCTACAGATGAATTTTTAAATGAACACCATCATTCTGATTCTTTGGACTCTTCTGGTTCAGAGGATTCTGTCTCAGAGATTGATGCTGATAAATCTTCATATTTATTTAAGATGGAATTTATTCGCTCTTTACTTAAAGAAGTACTAATTGCTTTAGAAATAGAGGATTCTAGTCCTCTTGATACTAATTCTATACGTTTGGATAAGGTTTTTAAAGCTCCTGCGGTTATTCCAGAAGTCTTTCCTGTTCCTAATGCTATTTCTGCAGTAATTGCTAAGGAATGGGATAGATTGGGTAATTCTTTTACTCCTTCTAAACGTTTTAAGCAATTATATCCTGTTCCGCCTGACAGATTAGAATTTTGGGACAAAATCCCTAAAGTTGATGGGGCTATTTCTACCCTTGCTAAACGTACTACCATTCCTACATCAGATGGTACCTCGTTTAAGGATCCTTTAGATAGAAAAATTTAATCTTTTCTAAGAAAAGCTTATCTATGTTCAGGTAATCTTCTTAGACCTGCTATATCATTGGCTGATGTTGCTGCAGCTTCAACTTTTTGGTTGGAAACTCTAGCGCAACAAGTAACAAATCGTGATTCTCATGATATTATTATTCTTCTCCAGCATGCTAATAATTTCATCTGTGATGCCATTTTTGATATTATTAGAGTTGATGTTAGATTTATGTCTCTGGCTATCTTAGCCAGAAGAGCTTTATGGCTTAAGACTTGGAATGCTGATATGGCTTCTAAATCAACTCTACTTTCCATTTCTTTCCAGGGAAACAAATTATTTGGTTCTCAGTTGGATTCTATTATTTCAACTGTTACTGGTGGGAAAGGAACTTTTTTACCACAGGATAAAAAGTCTAAAGGTAAAAACAGGGCTAACAATCGTTTTCGTTCCTTTCGTTTCAACAAAGAACAAAAGCCTGATCCTTCGTCCTCAGGAGCAGTTTCAGTTTGGAAACCATCTCCAGTCTGGAATAAATCCAAGCCTGCTAGAAAGGCAAAGCCTGCTTCTAAGTTCACATGAAGGTACGGCCCTCATTCCAGTTCAGCTGGTAGGGGGCAGGTTACGTTTTTTCAAAGAAATTTGGATCAGTTCTGTTCACAATCTTTGGATTCAGAACATTGTTTCAGAAGGGTACAGAATTGGTTTCAAGATGAGACCTCCTGCAAAGAGATTTTTTCTTTCCCATGTCCCAGTAAATCCAGTGAAAGCTCAAGCATTTCTGAATTGTGTTTCAGATCTAGAGTTGGCTGGAGTAATTATGCCAGTTCCAGTTCCGGAACAGGGGATGGGGTTTTATTCAAATCTCTTCATTGTACCAAAGAAGGAGAATTCCTTCAGACCAGTTCTGGATCTAAAATTATTGAATCGTTATGTAAGGATACCAACGTTCAAGATGGTAACTGTAAGGACTATATTGCCTTTTGTTCAGCAAGGGAATTATATGTCCACAATAGATTTACAGGATGCATATCTGCATATTCCGATTCATCCAGATCATTATCAGTTCCTGAGATTCTCTTTTCTAGACAAGCATTACCAATTTGTGGCTCTACCGTTTGGCCTTGCTACAGCTCCAAGAATTTTCACAAAGATTCTCGGTGCCCTTCTGTCTGTAATCAGAGAACAGGGTATTGTGGTATTTCCTTATTTGGACGATATCTTGGTACTTGCACCGTCTTTACATTTAGCAGAGTCTCATACGAATCGACTTGTGTTGTTTCTTCAAGATCATGGTTGGAGGATCAATTTACCAAAAAGTTCTTTGATTCCTCAAACAAGGGTAACCTTTCTGGGTTTCCAGATAGATTCAGTGTCCATGACTTTGTCTTTAACAGACAAGAGACGTCTAAAATTGATTACAGCCTGTCGAAACCTTCAGTCTCAATCATTCCCTTCGGTAGCCTTATGCATGGAAATTCTAGGTCTTATGACTGCTGCATCGGACGCGATCCCCTTTGCTCGTTTTCACATGCGACCTCTTCAGCTCTGTATGCTGAACCAATGGTGCAGGGATTACACGAAGATATATCAATTAATATCTTTAAAACCGATTGTTCGGCACTCTCTAACGTGGTGGACAGATCACCATCGTTTAATTCAGGGGGCTTCTTTTGTTCTTCCGACCTGGACTGTAATTTCAACAGATGCAAGTCTCACAGGTTGGGGAGCTGTGTGGGGATCTCTGACGGCACAAGGAGTTTGGGAATCTCAGGAGGTGAGATTACCGATCAATATCTTGGAACTCCGTGCAGTTTTCAGAGCTCTTCAGTTTTGGCCTCTTCTGAAGAGAGAATCGTTCATTTGTTTTCAGACAGACAATGTCACAACTGTGGCATACATCAATCATCAAGGAGGGACTCACAGTCCTCTGGCTATGAAAGAAGTATCTCGAATTTTGGTTTGGGCGGAATCCAGCTCCTGTCTAATCTCTGCGGTTCATATCCCAGGTGTAGACAATTGGGAAGCGGATTATCTCAGTCGCCAAACGTTGCATCCGGGCGAATGGTCTCTTCACCCAGAGGTATTTCTTCAGATTGTTCAAATGTGGGGGCTCCCAGAGATAGATCTGATGGCCTCTCATCTAAACAAGAAACTTCCCAGGTATCTGTCCAGATCCCGGGATCCTCAGGCGGAGGCAGTGGATGCATTATCACTTCCTTGGAAGTATCATCCTGCCTATATCTTTCCGCCTCTAGTTCTTCTTCCAAGAGTAATCTCCAAGATTCTGAGGGAATGCTCGTTTGTTCTGCTAATAGCTCCGGCATGGCCTCACAGGTTTTGGTATGCGGATCTTGTCCGGATGGCATCTTGCCAACCATGGACTCTTCCGTTAAGACCAGACCTTCTGTCTCAAGGTCCTTTTTTCCATCCGGATCTGAAATCCTTAAATTTAAAGGTATGGAGATTGAACGCTTGATTCTTGGTCATAGAGGTTTCTCTGACTCCGTGATTAATACTATGTTACAGGCTCGTAAATCTGTATCTCGAGAGATATATTATAGAGTCTGGAAGACTTATATTTCTTGGTGTCTTTCTCATCATTTTTCTTGGCATTCTTTTAGAATACCGAGAATTTTACAGTTTCTTCAGGATGGTTTAGATAAGGGTTTGTCCGCGAGTTCTTTGAAAGGACAAATCTCCGCTCTTTCTGTTCTTTTTCACAGAAAGATTGCTATTCTTCCTGATATTCATTGTTTTGTACAAGCTTTGGTTCGTATAAAACCTGTCATTAAGTCAATTTCTCCTCCATGGAGTTTGAATTTGGTTTTGGGAGCTCTTCAAGCTCCTCCGTTTGAACCTATGCATTCATTGGACATTAAATTACTTTCTTGGAAAGTTTTGTTCCTTTTGGCCATCTCTTCTGCTAGAAGAGTTTCTGAATTATCTGCTCTTTCGTGTGAGTCTCCTTTTCTGATTTTTCATCAGGATAAGGCGGTGTTGCGAACTTCTTTTGAATTTTTACCTAAAGTTGTGAATTCCAACAACATTAGTAGAGAAATTGTGGTTCCTTCATTATGTCCTAATCCTAAGAATTCTAAGGAGAAATCATTGCATTCTTTGGATGTTGTTAGAGCTTTGAAATATTATGTTGAAGCTACGAAATCTTTCCGTAAGACTTCTAGTCTATTTGTTATCTTTTCCGGTTCTAGGAAAGGCCAGAAAGCTTCTGCCATTTCTTTGGCATCTTGGTTGAAATCTTTAATTCATCTTGCCTATGTTGAGTCGGGTAAAATTCCGCCTCAAAGAATTACAGCTCATTCTACTAGGTCAGTTTCTACTTCCTGGGCGTTTAGGAATGAAGCTTCGGTTGACCAGATCTGCAAAGCAGCAACTTGGTCCTCTTTGCATACTTTTACTAAATTCTACCATTTTGATGTATTTTCTTCTTCTGAAGCAGTTTTTGGTAGAAAAGTTCTTCAGGCAGCGGTTTCAGTTTGAATCTTCTGCTTATGTTTTTTGTTAAACTTTATTTTGGGTGTGGATTATTTTCAGCAGGAATTGGCTGTCTTTATTTTATCCCTCCCTCTCTAGTGACTCTTGTGTGGAAAGATCCACATCTTGGGTAGTCATTATCCCATACGTCACTAGCTCATGGACTCTTGTTAATTACATGAAAGAAAACATAATTTATGTAAGAACTTACCTGATAAATTCATTTCTTTCATATTAACAAGAGTCCATGAGGCCCACCCTTTTTTGTGGTGGTTATGATTTTTTTGTATAAAGCACAATTATTCCAATTCCTTATTTTATATGCTTCGCACTTTTTTTCTTATCACCCCACTTCTTGGCTATTCGTTAAACTGATTTGTGGGTGTGGTGAGGGGTGTATTTATAGGCATTTTAAGGTTTGGGAAACTTTGCCCCTCCTGGTAGGAATGTATATCCCATACGTCACTAGCTCATGGACTCTTGTTAATATGAAAGAAATGAATTTATCAGGTAAGTTCTTACATAAATTATGTTTTTTCCCTGTGGGCTGTTAGGCTCGCGGGGGCTGAAAATGCTTCATTTTATTGCGTCATTCTTGGCGCGGACTTTTTTGGCGCAAAAATTCTATTTCCGTTTCCGGCGTCATTTTTTGACGTTATTTTGCGCCAAAAATGTCGGCGTTCCGGATGTGGCGTCATTTTTGGCGCCAAAAAGCATTTAGGCGCCAAATAATGTGGGTGTCTTATTTGGCGCGAAAAAATATGGGCGTCACTTTTGTCTCCACATTATTTAAGTCTCATTTTTTATTGCTTCTGGTTGCTAGAAGCTTGTTCTTTGGCATTTTTTCCCTTTCCTGAAACTGTCATTTAAGGAATTTGATCAATTTTGCTTTATATATATGTTGTTTTTTCTCTTACATATTGCAAGATGTCTCACGTTGCATCTGAGTCAGAAGATACTACAGGAAAATCGCTGTCAAGTGCTGAATCTACCAAAGCTAAGTGTATCTGCTGTAAACTTTTGGTAGCTATTCCTCCAGCTGTTGTTTGTATTGATTGTCATGACAAACTTGTTAAAGCAGATAATATTTCCTTTAGTAAAGTACCATTGCCTGTTGCAGTTCCTTCAACATCTAAGGTGCAGAATGTTCCTGATAATATAAGAGATTTTGTTTCTGAATCCATAAAGAAGGCTATGTCTGTTATTTCTCCTTCTAGTAAACGTAAAAAATCTTTTAAAACTTCTCTCCCTACAGATGAATTTTTAAATGAACATCATCATTCTGATTCTGATGATTCCTCTGGTTCAGAGGATTCTGTCTCAGAGGTTGATGCTGATAAATCTTCATATTTATTTAAAATGGAATTTATTCGTTCTTTACTTAAAGAAGTACTAATTGCTTTAGAAATAGAGGATTCTGGTCCTCTTGATACTAATTCTAAACGTTTAGATAAGGTATTTAAAGCTCCTGTGGTTATTCCAGAAGTTTTTCCTGTTCCTAATGCTATTTCTGCAGTAATTTCCAAAGAATGGGATAATTTGGGTAATTCATTTACTCCTTCTAAACGTTTTAAGCAATTATATCCTGTGCCGTCTGACAGATTAGAATTTTGGGACAAGATCCCTAAAGTTGATGGGGCTATTTCTACCCTTGCTAAACGTACTACTATTCCTACGTCAGATGGTACTTCGTTTAAGGATCCTCTAGATAGGAAAATTGAGTCCTTTCTAAGAAAAGCTTATCTGTGTTCAGGTAATCTTCTTAGACCTGCTATATCTTTGGCTGATGTTGCTGCAGCTTCAACTTTTTGGTTGGAAACTTTAGCGCAACAAGTAACACATTGTGATTCTCATGATATTATTATTCTTCTTCAGCATGCTAATAATTTTATCTGTGATGCCATTTTTTGATATTATCAGAGTTGATGTCAGGTTTATGTCTCTAGCTATTTTAGCTAGAAGAGCTTTATGGCTTAAAACTTGGAATGCTGATATGGCTTCTAAATCAACTTTACTTTCCATTTCTTTCCAGGGTAACAAATTATTTGGTTCTCAGTTGGATTCCATTATTTCAACTGTTACTGGTGGGAAAGGAACTTTTTTACCACAGGATAAAAAATCTAAAGGTAAAAACAGGGCTAATAATCGTTTTTGTTCCTTTCGTTTCAACAAAGAACAAAAGCCTGATCCTTCATCCTCAGGAGCAGTTTCAGTTTGGAGACCATCTCCAGTCTGGAATAAATCCAAGCCAGCTAGAAAGGCAAAGCCTGCTTCTAAGTCCACATGAAGGTGCGGCCCTCATTCCAGCTCAGCTGGTAGGGGGCAGGTTACGTTTTTTCAAGGAAATTTGGATCAATTCTGTTCACAATCTTTGGATTCAGAGCATTGTTTCAGAAGGGTACAGAATTGGTTTCAAGTTGAGACCTCCTGCAAAGAGATTTTTTCTTTCCCGTGTCCCAGTAAATCCAGTAAAAGCTCAAGCATTTCTGAAATGTGTTTCAGATCTAGAGTTGACTGGAGTAATTATGCCAGTTCCAGTTCCGGAACAGGGGATGGGGTTTTATTCAAATCTCTTCATTGTACCAAAGAAGGAGAATTCTTTCAGACCAGTTCTGGATCTAAAAATATTGAATCGTTATGTAAGGATACCAACGTTCAAGATGGTAACTGTAAGGACTATCTTACCTTTTGTTCAGCAAGGGAATTATATGTCCACAATAGATTTACAGGATGCATATCTGCATATTCCGATTCATCCAGATCATTATCAGTTCCTGAGATTCTCGTTTCTGGACAAGCATTACCAGTTTGTGGCTCTGCCGTTTGGCCTAGCTACAGCTCCAAGAATTTTTACAAAGGTTCTCGGTGCCCTGCTGTCTGTAATCAGAGAACAGGGTATTGTGGTATTTCCTTATTTGGATGATATCTTGGTACTTGCTCAGTCTTTACATTTAGCAGAATCTCATACGAATCGACTTGTGTTGTTTCTTCAAGATCATGGTTGGAGGATCAATTTACCAAAAAGTTCTTTGATTCCTCAGACAAGGGTAACCTTTCTGGGTTTCCAGATGGATTCAGTGTCCATGACTCTGTCTTTAACAGACCAGAGACGTCTAAAGTTGATTACAGCTTGTCGAAACCTTCAGTCACAATCATTCCCTTCTGTAGCCTTATGCATGGAAATTCTAGGTCTTATGACTGCTGCATCGGACGCGATCCCCTTTGCTCATTTTCACATGCGACCTCTTCAGCTCTGTATGCTGAAGCAATGGTGCAAGGATTACACGAAGATATCTCAATTAATATCTTTGAAACCGATTGTTCGACACTCTCTAACATGGTGGACAGATCACCATCGTTTAATTCAGGGGGCTTCTTTTGTGCTTCCGACCTGGACTGTAATTTCAACAGATGCAAGTCTCACAGGTTGGGGAGCTGTGTGGGGATCTCTGACGGCACAAGGAGTTTGGGAATCTCAGGAGGTGAGATTACTGATCAATATTTTGGAACTCCGTGCAATTTTCAGAGCTCTTCAGTTTTGGCCTCTTCTGAAGAGAGAATCGTTCATTTGTTTTCAGACAGACAATGTCACAACTGTGGCATATATCAATCATCAAGGAGGGACTCACAGTCCTCTGGCTATGAAAGAAGTATCTCAAATTTTGGTTTGGGCGGAATCCAGCTCCTGTCTAATCTCTGCGGTTCATATCCCAGGTGTAGACAATTGGGAAGCGGATTATCTCAGTCGCCAAACGTTGCATCCGGGCGAATGGTCTCTTCACCCAGAGGTATTTCTTCAGATTGTTCAAATGTGGGAACTTCCAGAAATAGATCTGATGGCGTCTCATCTAAACAAGAAACTTCCCAGGTATCTGTCCAGATCCCGGGATCCTCAGGCGGAGGCAGTGGATGCATTATCACTTCCTTGGAAGTATCATCCAGCCTATATCTTTCCTCCTCTAGTTCTTCTTCCAAGAGTAATCTCCAAGATTCTGAAGGAATGCTCGTTTGTTCTGCTGGTAGCTCCGGCATGGCCTCACAGGTTTTGGTATGCGGATCTTGTCCGGATGGCCTCTTGCCAACCGTGGACTCTTCCGTTAAGACCAGACCTTCTGTCACAAGGTCCTTTTTTCCATCAGGATCTGAAATCCTTAAATTTAAAGGTATGGAGATTGAACGCTTGATTCTTGGTCAAAGAGGTTTCTCTGACTCTGTGATTAATACTATGTTACAGGCTCGTAAATCTGTATCTCGAGAGATATATTATAGAGTCTGGAAGACATATTTCTTGGTGTCTTTCTCATCATTTTTCCTGGCATTCTTTTAGAATACCGAGAATTTTACAGTTCCTTCAGGATGGTTTAGATAAGGGTTTGTCCGCAAGTTCTTTGAAAGGACAAATCTCTGCTCTTTCTGTTCTTTTTCACAGAAAGATTGCTATTCTTCCTGATATTCATTGTTTTGTACAAGCTTTGGTTCGTATAAAACCTGTCATTAAGTCAATTTCTCCTCCTTGGAGTTTGAATTTGGTTCTGGGAGCTCTTCAAGCTCCTCCGTTTGAACCTATGCATTCATTGGACATTAAATTACTTTCTTGGAAAGTTTTGTTCCTTTTGGCCATCTCTTCTGCCAGAAGAGTTTCTGAATTATCTGCTCTTTCTTGTGAGTCTCCTTTTCTGATTTTTCATCAGGATAAGGCATTGTTGCGAACTTCTTTTGAATTTTTACCTAAAGTTGTGAATTCCAACAACATTAGTAGAGAAATTGTGGTTCCTTCATTATGTCCTAATCCTAAGAATTCTAAGGAGAAATCGTTGCATTCTTTGGATGTTGTTAGAGCTTTGAAATATTATGTTGAAGCTACGAAATCTTTTCGTAAGACTTCTAGTCTATTTGTTATCTTTTCCGGTTCTAGAAAAGGCCAGAAAGCTTCTGCCATTTCTTTGGCATCTTGGTTGAAATCTTTAATTCATCTTGCCTATGTTGAGTCGGGTAAAACTCCGCCTCAGAGAATTACAGCTCATTCTACTAGGTCAGTTTCTACTTCCTGGGCGTTTAGGAATGAAGCTTCGGTTGACCAGATCTGCAAAGCAGCAACTTGGTCCTCTTTGCATACTTTTACTAAATTCTACCATTTTGATGTATTTTCTTCTTCTGAAGCAGTTTTTGGTAGAAAAGTACTTCAGGCAGCGGTTTCAGTTTGAATCTTCTGCTTATGTTTTTCGTTAAACTTTATTTTGGGTGTGGATTATTTTCAGCAGGAATTGGCTGTCTTTATTTTATCCCTCCCTCTCTAGTGACTCTTGTGTGGAAAGATCCACATCTTGGGTAGTCATTATCCCATACGTCACTAGCTCATGGACTCTTGCTAATTACATGAAAGAAAACATAATTTATGTAAGAACTTACCTGATAAATTCATTTCTTTCATATTAGCAAGAGTCCATGAGGCCCGCCCTTTTTTTGTGGTGGTTATGATTTTGTATAAAGCACAATTATTCCAATTCCTTATTTTATATGCTTTCGCACTTTTTTTTATCACCCCACTTCTTGGCTATTCGTTAAACTGAATTGTGGGTGTGGTGAGGGGTGTATTTATAGGCATTTTGAGGTTTGGGAAACTTTGCCCCTCCTGGTAGGAATGTATATCCCATACGTCACTAGCTCATGGACTCTTGCTAATATGAAAGAAATGAATTTATCAGGTAAGTTCTTACATAAATTATGTTTTTTTATAAGCAATATATTAAGTGTTTTCACTTTGTGAGTGTTCTAGTAAATGCAATCTCTGCTTTTCTCAT
Organism: Bombina bombina; assembly: GCF_027579735.1. Lineage (NCBI taxonomy): Eukaryota > Metazoa > Chordata > Amphibia > Anura > Bombinatoridae > Bombina > Bombina bombina. Next base: position 543,647,987 of record NC_069500.1, read on the forward strand.
CAGATTTTTATCAGTATTTGAGATATATCCAATTATTTAGTGCTTGTCTAACAGTCAGGCCAAATTTCCTACTAAATTTGTACATATTGTATAGTATATGCAGGTGTTTTTTGTATTCTTATACTTGTTTTATAAATTGCATAAATTTATATATTTCCATATGAAGTAAAGCAGACTTACGGATTTATTCCTTTGTCTATCAGGACAATGGGAGTTTTTTTCCTGGTTAGAAGCAGATTCTTCCTAATTGATCAGCTAGCCTGAACCCCTTTGGGAAGAGTCCCATGATGCAGGAATTATCTAAGTAAGCGTGGAAGCTGAAGGTTGTAAATTTTAATCCATCTATGACTGCTTGATTTCAAAAAAAGCCTGTTAAAGTGGCTGCTTTTATCTTTTGTGTCCCGGGCTGAAGGACATGGTATTGGTTGTCCCTATTTTTGTCTCAGGGCTGAAGGACATGTTATTGGTTGTCCCTATTTTTGTCTCAGGGCTGAAGGACATGTTATTGGTTGTCGCTATTTTTGTCTCAGGGCTGAAGGACATGTTATTGGTTGTCCCTATTTTTGTCTCAGGGCTGAAGGACATGTTATTGGTTGTCCCTATTTTTGTCTCAGGGCTGAAGGACATGTTATTGGTTGTCCCTATTTTTGTCTCAGGGCTGAACTAGATTTTCTTTCATGTAATTAGCAAGAGTCCATGAGCTAGTGACGTATGGGATATACATTCCTACCAGGAGGGGCAAAGTTTCCCAAACCTTAAAATGCCTATAAATACACCCCTCACCACACCCACAATTCAGTTTTACAAACTTTGCCTCCGATGGAGGTGGTGAAGTAAGTTTGTGCTAGATTCTACGTTGATATGCGCTCCGCAGCAAGTTGGAGCCCGGTTTTCCTCTCAGCGTGCAGTGAATGTCAGAGGGATGTGAAGAGAGTATTGCCTATTTGAATGCAGTGATCTCCTTCTACGGGGTCTATTTCATAGGTTCTCTGTTATCGGTCGTAGAGATTCATCTCTTACCTCCCTTTTCAGATCGACGATATACTCTTATATATACCATTACCTCTGCTGATTCTCGTTTCAGTACTGGTTTGGCTTTCTACAAACATGTAGATGAGTGTCCTGGGGTAAGTAAATCTTATTTTCTGTGACACTCTAAGCTATGGTTGGGCACTTTTTTAATAAAGTTCTAAATATATGTATTCAAACATTTATTTGCCTTGACTCAGAATGTTCAACTTTCCTTATTTTTCAGACAATCAGTTTCATATTTGGGATAATGCATTTGAATTAATCATTTTTTCTTACCTTTCAAAAATTTGACTCTTTTTTCCCTGTGGGCTGTTAGGCTCGCGGGGGCTGAAAATGCTTCATTTTATTGCGTCATTCTTGGCGCGGATTTTTTTGGCGCAAAAATTCTTTTCCGTTTCCGCCGTCATACGTGTCGCCGGAAGTTGCGTCATTTTTTTGACGTTATTTTGCGCCAAAAATGTCGGCGTTCTGGATGTGGCGTCATTTTTGGCGCCAAAAGCATTTAGGCGCCAAATAATGTGGGCGTCTTGTTTGGCGCTAAAAAAATATGGGCGTCGCTTTTGTCTCCACATTATTTAAGTCTCATTATTTATTGCTTCTGGTTGCTAGAAGCTTGTTCACTGGCATTTTTTTCCCATTCCTGAAACTGTCATTTAAGGATTTTGTTCAATTTTGCTTTATATGTTGTTTTTTCTATTACATATTGCAAGATGTTCCACGTTGCAACTGAGTCAGAAGATACTTTAGGAAAATCACTGCCGGGGCTGGAGCTACCAAGCTAAGTGTATCTGCTATAAAATTTTGGTATCTGTTTCTCCAGCTGTTGTTTGTATTGCATGTCATGACAAACTTATTAATGCAGATAAAATTTCCTTTAGTACTGTTATATTACCTGTTGCTGTTCCGTCAACGTCTACATTTCAGAGTGTTCCTGATAAACATAAGAGTTTTTTTTTTTTTTTTTAATCCATTAAGAAGGCTATGTCTGTTATTTCTCCTTCTAGTATACATAAAAGTCTTTTAAAACTTCTCTTTTTTCAGATGAATTTTTAAATGAACATCATCATTCTGATACTGATAATGGTTCTTCTGGTTCAGAGGTTTCTGTCTCAGAGGTTGATGCTGATAAATCTTTGTATTTGTTCAAGATGGAATTTATTCGTTCTTTATTTTAAAGAAGTATTAATTGCTTTAGATATAGAGGATTCTGGTCCTCTTGATACTGAATCCAAACGTTTAAATAGGGTTTTTAAATCTCCTGTAGTTATTCCAGAAGTGTTTAATCTCCCTGATGTTTTTTCTGAAGTAATTTCCAGGGAATGGAATAATTTGGGTAATTCTTTTACTCCTTCTAAACGTTTAAGCAATTATATCCTGTGCCATCTGACAGATTAGAGTTTTTTGGGACAAAATCCCTAAGGTTTGGGGCTGTCTCTATTCCTGCTAAAATGTACTACTATTTCTACGGCAGATAGTACTAAATTTAAGGATCCTTTAGATAAGAAAATTGAATCCTTTCTAAGAAAAGTTTACTTATGTTCAGGTAATCTTCTTAGACCTGCTATATTTTTACCGGATGTTGCTGCAGCTTCAACTTTTTGGTTAGAAGTTTTAGCACAACAAGTAACAGATCATAATTTTATAGCATTATTATTATTCTATAACATGCTAATAATTTTATTGGTGATACCATCTTTTGATATCATTAGTGTTGATGTCAGGTATATGTCTCTAGCTATTTTAGCTAGAAAAGCTTTATGGATTAAACTTGGAATGCTGATATGTCTTCTAAGTCAACTTTGTTTTCCCTTTCTGTCCAGGGTAATAATCATTTTTTCGTTCTTTTTTTCATAATAAGGAACAAAAGCCTGATCCTTCATCCTCAGGAGCGGTATCAGTTTGGAAACTTTTTCCAGTTTGGAATATATCCAAGCCTTATAGAAACCTATAGTCAGCTCCTAAGTACCCATGAAGGTGCGGCCCTTTTTTCCAGTTCAGCTGGTATGGGGCAGATTACGTTTTCTTCAAAGGAATTTGGATCAATTCCGTTCTCAATCTCTGGTTTCAGAACATTGTTTCAGAAAGGTACAGAATTGGCTTCAAGTTAAGGCCTCCTGCTAAGAGATTTTTTTCTTTCCCGTGTCCCAGTTAACACAGCAAGGCTCAGCATTTCTGAAATGTGTTTCAGATCTAGAGTTGGCTGCAGTAATTATGCCAGTTCCAGTTCTGGAACAGGGACTAGGGTTTTATTTTATCTCTTCATTGTACCAAAGAAGGTCAATTCCTTCAGACCAGATCTATCAATATTGAATCGTTATGTAAGGATACCAACATTCAAGATGGTTACTGTAGGACTATTCTGCCTTTTGTTTAGTAAGGGCATTATATGTCTACAATAGATTTACAGGATGTGTATCTGCATATTCCGATTCATCCAGATCATTTTTAGTGTCTGAGATTCTCTTTTTAGACAAGCATTACCAGTTTTGTGGCTCTACCGTTTGGCCTAGCCTCAGTTCCAAGAATTTTTTTCAAAGATTCTCGGTGCCCTTCTTTCTGTATTCAGAGAACGGGGTTTTGGTATTTCCTTATTTGGACGATTATCTTGGTATTTGCTCAGTCTTCTCATTAGAAGAATCTCATGCGAATCGATTTGTGTTGCTTCTTCAAGATCATGGTTGGAGGATCAATTTACCAAAAAGTTCATTGATTCCTCAGTCAAGGGTAACCTTTCTGGGTTTCCAGATAGATTCAGTGTCCATGACTCTGTCTTTTAACAGACAAAAGACGTCTAAAATTGATTTCAGCTTGTCGAAACCTTCAGTCACAATCATTCCCTTCGGTAACCTTATGCATGGAAATTCTAGGTCTTATGACTGCTGCATCGGACGCGATCCCCTTTGCTCGTTTTCACATGCGACCTCTTCAGCTCTGTATGCTGAATCAATGGTGCAAGGATTACACAAAGATATCTCAACTTATATCTTTAAAAACCGATTGTTCGACACTCTCTAACGTGGTGGACAGATCACCATTGTTTAATTTAGGGGGCTTCTTTTTGTGCTTCCGACCTGGACTGTAATTTCAACAGATACAAGTCTCACAGGTTGGGGAGCTGTGTGGGGATCTCTGACGGCACAAGGAGTTTGGGAATCTCAGGAGGTGAGATTACCAATCAATATTTTGGAACTCCGTGCAATTTTCAGAGCTCTTCAGTTTTGGCCTCTTCTGTAGAGAGAATCGTTCATTTGTTTTCAGACAGACAATGTCACAACTGTGGCATACATCAATCATCAAGGAGGGACTCACAGTCCTCTGGCTATGAAAGAAGTATCTCGAATTTTTTTGGTTTGGGCGGAATCCAGCTCCTGTCTAATCTCTGCGGTTTATATCCCAGGTGTAGACAATTGGGAAGCGGATTATCTCAGCCGCCAAATGTTCCATCCGGGCGAATGGTCTCTTCACCCAGAGGTATTTCTTCAGATTGTTCAAATGTGGGAACTTCCAGAAATAGATCTGATGGCGTCTCATCTAAACAAGAAACTTCCCAGATATCTGTCCAGATCCCGGGATCCTCAGGCGGAGGCAGTGGATGCATTTTCACTTCCTTGGAAGTATCATCCTGCCTATATTTTTCCGCCTCTAGTTCTTCTTCCAAGAGTAATCTCCAAGATACTGAAGGAATGCTCGTTTGTTCTGCTGGTAGCTCCGGCATGGCCTCACAGGTTTGGTATGCGGATCTTGTCCGGATGGCCTCTTGCCAACCATGGACTCTTCCGTTAGACCAGACTTTCTGTCGCAAGGTCCTTTTTTCCATCAGGATCTGAAATCCTTAAATTTATAGGTATGGAGATTGAACGCTTGATTCTTGGTCAAAGAGATTTCTCTGACTCTGTGATTAATACTATGTTACAGGCTCGTAAATCTGTATCTAGAGAGATATATTATAGAGTCTGGAAGACTTATATTTTTTGGTGTCTTTCTCATCATTTTTCTTGGCATTCTTTTAGAATGCCGAGAATTTTTTTCAGTTTCTTCAGGATGGTTTAGATAAGGGTTTGTCTGCAAGTTCCTTGAAAGGACAAATCTCTGCTCTTTCTGTTCTTTTTCACAGAAAGATTGCTATTCTTCCTGATATTCATTGTTTTGTACAAGCTTTGGTTCGTATAAAACCTGTCATTAAGTCAATTTCTCCTCCTTGGAGTTTGATTTTGGTTCTGGGAGCTCTTCAAGCTCCTCCCTTTGAACCTATGCATTCATTGGTCATTAAATTACTTTCTTGGGAAGTTTTGTTCCTTTTGGCCATCTCTTCTGCCAGAAGAGTTTCTGAATTATCTGCTCTTTTCTTGTGAGTCTCCTTTTCTGATTTTTCATCAGGATAAGGCGGTGTTGCGAACTTCTTTTGAATTTTTACCTAAAGTTGTGATTTCCAACAACATTAGTAGAGAAATTGTGGTTCCTTCATTATGTCCTAATCTTAAGAATTCTAAGGAGAAAGCATTGCATTCTTTGCATGTTGTTAGAGCTTTGAAATATTATGTTGAAGCTACTAAGTCTTTCCGAAAGACTTCTAGTCTATTTATTATCTTTTCCGGTTCTAGAAAAGGCCAGAAAGCTTCTGCCATTTCTTTGGCATCTTGGTTGAAATCTTTAATTCATCTTGCCTATGTTGAGTCGGGTAAAACTCCGCCTCAGAGGATTACAGCTCATTCTACCAGGTCAGTTTCTACTTCCTGGGCGTTTAGGAATGAAGCTTCGGTTGATCAGATTTGCAAAGCAGCAACTTGGTCCTCTTTGCATACTTTTTCAATTCTACCTTTTTGATGTATTTTCTTCTTCTGAAGCAATTTTTGGTAGAAAAGTACTTCAGGCAGCGGTTTCAGTCTGAATCTTCTGCTTATGTTTTTTATTAAACTTTATTTTGGGTGTGGATTATTTTCAGCAGGAATTGGCTGTCTTTATTTTATCCCTCCCTCTCTAGTGACTCTTGTGTGGAAAGATCCACATCTTGGGTAATCAATATCCTATACGTCACTAGCTCATGGACTCTTGCTAATTACATGAAAGAAAACATAATTTATGTAAGAACTTACCTGATAAATTCATTTCTTTCATATTAGCAAGAGTCCATGAGGCCCACCCTTTTTTGTGGTGGTTATGATTTTTTTGTATAAAGCACAATTATTCCAATTCCTTATTTTATATGCTTTCGCACTTTTTTATCACCCCACTTCTTGGCTATTCGTTAAACTGAATTGTGGGTGTGGTGAGGGGTGTATTTATAGGCATTTTAAGGTTTGGGAAACTTTGCCCCTCCTGGTAGGATTGTATATCCCATACGTCACTAACTCATGGACTCTTGCTAATATGAAAGAAATGAATTTATCAGGTAAGTTCTTACATAAATTATGTTTTTATGCCAAAAAAATAAAGGGTCTTTTCTATTTATTTTAGGCAAGGGTACTTGGTCTCAAGTTGGAAGCAGTTTGTATTAGGACCCATACCGGCACATCCTTATCCACTAGGATTACCTTTCTTTGCTTTGGTTGGCATTCCTAGACATTCACTGCTTCTTGTCATCTTTCTGTTTGATTTGGATGCAGCTCCTTTTTTTTTATAAGGTTCTAGGAGCATTGCTGATGGTATTCAGTGTTTAGGGGAACTTAATTGTGCTTATCAGGTTGTTATTTTTGGCAGGCTTTTTTATTTATGGTCTTATAACTATGCCCATATCCAGCTTAGAGGGTGTCTTTTCTAGGAGACATTAAAATGATATCCTATTGTGTTTATTGCTGGTGGATTCATGCAGAATAAACTTCAGAAGGTCTGTCTGTCTTGAAATCCTACTTCTTTTAATTTCCATCAGTAGCTCACTTCATTTCACTGTTTAGGCGCAATCAGTGGTTAGAGATTATATCTGCAATTGGTTTAGCAGATTTCTCTTTATTTGCCTGTTTTTTTCTTGTAGAGCATAAGGAGTCTGGTATCCTCTAGAGGATAGGTTATTAGTTTTTGTTTTGAACTTCGTGTGGTTCTTCAAGCTTTTTTAATCATGGTCCCTCTTTAAAAAAAAAAAAAAAAAAGTTTAATCTTTGTGCGTTTTTTTCCCCCATCCGGATCTCAAGTCTCTGAACTCGATGGCATGGAAATTGATTGCTTGATTCTTAGACATAGGGGTTGAAACCCTCATTCAGGCTTGTAAGCCTGTAACTAAGAAAATCTGGAAGGTTTTTTATTTGATGGCGTTTTAATCATGTTTTTTCCTGGTATTCATTCAGAATTCCTAGGATTCTGGAGTTTTGGCAGGGTGGTCTAGATAAGGGTCTATCTGCCAGTTCTCTAAAGAGGCAGTTCTTTTGCTTTTTCAGTTTTGTTACACAGAAAAATTACTAATCTTCCTGATGTTCATTGTTTTGTTCATATTAATCTGTTATTAAACCTATTTCTCCTCCATAGAATCCTTTTCTGGTGTTAAGGGTATTGCAGGCTCCTCATTTCTGAACCTTTGCATAGACTGGTAATTTTTCCTCTTTCTTGGAAATTGTTATTTCTTTTGGCTATTTCTTCTGCTAGAAGAGTTTCTGAGTTACCCACTCTTTTTTGTGATCCTTCTTACCTGATGTTTCATCAGGATAAGGCTGTTTTTTTGGTTCTTACTTTTATTTCTTTACTAAAGTGGTTTCTTCAGACAACTTTAACTGAGAGATTGTTGTTCCTTCTTTGTGTCCTTTTTGTAGGTATGTTTCTGAGAGATCTTTGCATTACTTGGATAGTGTTTGGGAACTTGAATATTTCATTGCTGCTACTAAGTTTTTAAACAAACATTTAGTTTGTCCTTCTTTATGATCCTAGGAAGGGTTGGAAGACTTCTATTGCTTCTGTAGCCTTTTTGTTAAACTTTTTGGAGGCAATTATGTCTTGGACATTCAAGAATAAGGCTTCAGTTAATCTAAATTGCTAGACAGCTATTTGGTCTTCTTTGTTTTCTTTTTCTAAATTCTCTGTTTTGAGGTTTTTGCTTTTTCTGAAGCAACCTTTGGTAGAAAGTTTCTTCAGACAGTTGTCTCAATTTGCTTTTTTAGGCGCATATATATAGTAATGTGCAAAATTCTTAGACCACTTTTACATTGAAAACTCATGCGACAACGGTTTTCTGATAAGTCTTAAGACCGCTGTTCCTTAACTGGTCCGCCTGCTCTGAGGCTGCGGACATCATTCAGCCCAATCTCATAAGATTGGGCTGATTGACACCCCTTGCTAGCGGCAGACTGACTGCGAATCTGCAGGGGGCGGCATTGCACAAGCAGTTCACCAGAACTGCTTGTGCAATGATAAATGCTGACAGCGTATGCAGTCTGCATTCATCTATGTCTGTCGGACATGATCTGCTAAGCGGATCATGTCGACAGACCAATGATAAATCGGCCCCCAAGGGTGAAGATTATTTATGCAAAGTATATGATGTGCTTTTTCAGTGCTAAAAATAATTATTAGAAATAATGTGACAAAAATGGTCTGCTAATGCACTGCAGTAGCCTCAAATTTGAACACAGCACTAATGGACTGGAAAAGACCCCTCTGCTTGTCAAATGGTAAAAGAACTACATTTGACTAACCTTTTATTGCATAATTAAAGAGGCATGCAATTGCAATATTAAATGTTTTATTATGCATAATGAAAGGTTTGCAATATACATTCATTTTAATTATTTTTTACTCCCCCCCCCCAACACATTATTTTAACTCTGAAAATGATAGGTTTTCTAATTCTGAGCCTTGTAAGAGCACACTGCATAAAGCTTTTTAACGTGGATGGCATGCAAATTTATCGAAAAACTACACAAAATTTATGATAATTACTTGAACATAATCGCATTCAGCCAGATTACGAGTTTTGCGTTATGAGCGGCTCGCTAATAACTTGCAAGTTATTGCCACCACTCAGTTTTAATAGCGCTGCTATTACAGGTTTTCCAAAAACCTGCGTTAGCAGGCAATATGGTTGCGTTGAGCGCCATACCACACACAAATACCAACACCCCTAATCTGCTGCCCCCGACATCGCCGACACCTACATTACACTTATTAACCCCTAATCTGCCGCCCCAAACATTGCCGCCACCTACCTACACTTATTAACCCCTAATCTGCTGCCCCGATGTTGTCGCTACCTACCTTAATTGATTAACCCCTAATCTGCCACCCCCAATGTCGCCGCCACCTACCTACACTTATTAACCCTTAATCTGCTGCCCCCAATGTTGTCGCTACCTACCTACACTTATTAACCCCTAATCTGCCACCCCCAACGTCGCCGCCACTATACTAAAGTTATTAACCCCTAAACCTCTGGCCTCCCACATCACTAATACTAAATAAATATATTAACCCCTAAACCTAACCCTAAGTCTAGGCCTAATCCTAACACCCCTAACTTTAATATAATTAAATAAATCTAAAATAAAAATTACTAATATTACCTAACTAATTCCTATTTAAAACTAAATACTTACCTGTAAAATAAACACTAAAATAGATACAATATAACTAATAGTTACATTGTAGCTATCTTAGATTTTTTATTTCACAGCTAAGTTTGTATTTATTTTAACTAGGTAGACTAGTTACTAAATAGATATTAACTATTTACTAACTACCTAGTTAAAATAAATACAAACTTACCTGTAAAATAAAACCTAACCTGTCTTACACTAACACCTGACATTACACTACAATTAAATAAATTACATTAATTAAATACAATTAACTAAATTACAAAAAAAATAAACACTAAATTACACAAAATAAAAAAGAAATTATCAAATATTTAAACTAATTACACCTAATCTAATAGCCCTATCAAAATAAAAAGCCCCCCCCCCCCAAAATAAAAAAAACCCTAGCCTAAACTGCCAATAGCCCTTAAAAGGACCTTTTGCCGGGCATTGTCCCAAAGAAATCAGCTCTTTTACCTGTAAAAAAAAATACAAACAACCCCCCAACAGTAAAACCCACCACCCACACAACCAAACCCCCCAAATAAAAAACTATCTAAACAACCTAAGCTCCCCATTGCCCTGGAAAGGGCATTTGGATGGGCATTGCCCTTAAAAGGGCATTTAGCTCTTTTCCATTGCCCAAACCCTAAGCTAAAAATAAAACCTACCAAATAAACCCTTAAAAAAACCTAACACTAACCCCGGAAGATCCACTTACAGTTTCTGAAGACCGGACATCCATCCTCATCAAGACGGTAGAAGTCTTCATCCAAGCGGGCAGAAGTTCTCAACGAAGCCGGAAGAAGTCTTCAGCCAAGTGGCAAGAAGTGGTCCTCAAGGCGGGCAGAAGGCGGCATCTTCTATTTTCATCCTTCCGACGCGGAGCGGCTCCATCTTCAAGACATCCGCCGCAGAGCATCCTCTTATGTCAACGGCTACTGAAGAATGAAGGTTCGTTTAAGGGACGTCATCCAATATCGCATCCCTTGAATTCCGATTAGCTGATAGAATTCTATCAGCCAATCGGAATTAAAGAGTAAAAAATCCTATTGGCTGATGCAATCAGCCAATAGGATTGAGCTTCAATCCTATTGGCTGATCCAATCAACCAATAGGATTGAGTTTGCATTCTATTGGCTGATTGGAACAGTCAATAGAATGTGAGCTCAATCCTATTGGCTGATTGCATCAGCCAATAGGATTATTTACCATTTAATTCAGATTTGCTTCTTGCCGCTTGGATGAAAACTTGGATGAAGACTTCTCCTGGCTTCGTTGAGGACTTCTGCCCATTTGGATGAAGACTTCTCCCGGCTTGATGAGGATGGATGTCCGGTCTTCAAAAACTGTAAGTGGATCATCGGGGGTTAGTGTTAGGTTTTTTGAAGGGTTTATTGGGTGAGTTTTATTTTTAGCTTAGGGTTTGGGCAATGGAAAAGAGCTAAATGCCCTTTTAAGGGCAATGCCCATCCAAATGCCCTTTTCAGGGCAATGGGGAGCATAGGTTTTTTTATAGGATTTTATTTGTGGGGTTTAGTTGTGTGGGTGGTGGTGGGTTTTACTGTTGGGGGGTTGTTTGTATTTTTTTTTTTTACAGGTAAAATTTCTTTGGGGCAATGCCCTGCAAAAGGCCCTTTTAAAGGGACATAATACTCATATGCTAAATCACTTGAAACTGATGCAGTATAACTGTAAAAAGCTGACAGGAAAATATCACCTGAGCATCTCTATGTAAAAAAAGAAGATATTTTACCTCACAATTTCCTTAGCTCAGCAGAGTAAGTTCTGTGTAAAATGTTATACTTCAGCTGCTGCCCAACTGCAGGTAAAAAAAAATAAAAAATGAAGAATTGAACAGCAGCCAATCAGCATCAACAGTGCTGAGGTCATGAACTCTTTTACTGTGATCTCATGAGATTTCATAGTAAACTTCCTTACACTGAATAGGGAAATAAGATGAGTGTGCACGTAAGCTCACTTCCTTAGCTGTCCCAGGACAGACATACTGATTTGCTGCTTAGAAGTCCTTTACAATGGGATGTGGCTACTGAGAAACTTTTGAGGTAAAATATCTTTCTTTTTTACATAGAGATGTTAAGGTGATATTTTCTTGTCAGCTTTTTACAGCTATGCTGCATCATTTTCAAGTGTTTAAATATTTGGGTATTATGGCCCTTTAAGGGCTATTGGCAGTTTAGTTTAGGCTAGGGGTTTTTTTTTATTTTGATAGGGCTATTAGATTAGGTGTAATTAGTTTAAATATTTGATAATTTCTTTTTTATTTTGTGTAATTTAGTGTTTATTTTTTTTTGTAATTTAGTTAATTGTATTTAATTAATGTAATTTATTTAATTGTAGTGTAATGTTAGGTGTTAGTGTGAGGCAGGTTATGTTTTATTTTACAGGTAAATTTGTATTTATTTTAACTAGATAGTTAGTATATAGTTAATAACTATTTACTAACTAGTCTACCTAGTTAAAATAAATACAAACTTACCTGTAAAATAAAAATAAAACCTAAGATAGCTACAATGTATTAGGGTTTATTTTAGTTTTAAATAGGAATTATTTAGTTAATGATTTATTTAGATTTATTTTAATTATATTAAAGTTAGGGGTGTTAGGGTTAGACTTAGGGTTAGGATTAGGTTTAGGGGTTAATAACTTTAGTATAGTGGCGGCGGTTACGTTGGGGGCGGCAGATTAGGGGTTAATAATATTTAACTAGTGTTTGCGATGCAGGAGTGCGGTGGTTTAGGGGTTAATATGTTTATTATAGTGGTGGAGATGCCCAGAGCGGCAGATTAGGGGTTAATAATTTTATTTAAGTGTTTGCGATGCGGGAGGGCCTCTGTTTAGGGGTTAATAGGTAGTTTATTGGTGTTAGTGTACTTTGTAACACATTAGTTATGCGTTTTATGGTACAGCTTTGTAGAGTAAAACCCATAACTACTGACTTTCAGTTTACGGTACGTATCTTGTAGTTATAGGCTGTACCGCTCACTTTTTGGCCTCCCAGGCAAAACTCATAATACCGGCGCTATGGAAGTACCATTGAAAAAGGACTTTTTGAAAGGTGCGGTAGTTACGTTGCGTTACAGCCAAAAAAGTGTGCGGTACAGCTATTCTGACAAGACTCTTAATAGCAGTGGTAGTGAAAAAGCAGCGTTATGAGCCATAACGTAAAACTCCTAATGTAGCCGATTGATTGTTGGGTAGTTGTAATATTTTATATTTAACTTTCTTTAATGTTTTTTTACATAACTAAGTGAATTCTATTAATTTAAGGACATTTGGCTCTATTACAAGCAAGATTCAATATAAATACAAGTAAATTAGCAATTGCATATTGTTAAAATGTTTTTAATCTCTATTTAATGCCAGTTTCCTTGAGGTCAGAAGATTATTCGTCACATTCCTTTGAACTGCTGCATGATAGAAATTAACTGTTGGTTGCGTTTCTCAATAACTTGCTGTTCTTCTTTCAACTTTTTCTGTTCTAGAAGAAGTTCCTCCTATGAAAACAGAAATATTTTTAAATATTTGAAAATGTATAGAAGAAAAGTCAGCCAAGACAGTAAAAAATACACAACACAGCCATGTAAATTAATTTAGAAGAATACATTGAAATCTCTTAACAGTGATGTTACGTTAAGAGGCTGTGGTACCTATGGGTCTGATCTGATGTCTGATTTGGGGTCAGATGCAAGATATGATGTTAGTGCGTGACTGTTAGAGGAGCTGTAAGGTGAAGGGTCTGATGTGGGTATGTAGATTAAAGACCCGCTGCAGGACTTTGGGTCTGATTATGTGCTCTGATGAAGCTTGCACAGGGGCTGCAGATCCATGGGTCTAATATAAGGTGTTATGTGGAAATTGGGATTATAGAGGCACTAAGTATGTAGCTTAAAGAAGAGCTGCAGGACCAGAGGTCTGATCTGATGCTTCATGATAGTGATAGATAAGGTTGGCAGATGTTTTGCAAGGTTATGGGATATGATATAAAGGTATGATTTATGCAAATGGCTTAAAGAAGGGCTGAAGGAACAAAGGTCTGATCTGATGTCTAACATTATCTATCTATCTATCTATCTATCTATCTATCTATCTATCTATCCATCTATCTATCTCTTATATGGATTTGAATATACCAATAGTAAATGATTTTATTTTACATAACAGTTTTAGTAAATTGTTATATAATGGTGGTATTAATAATAACCTTTATGGTGGTACTAGTCACAAGTACTGGTACTAGTCTCCAACTAACATTTATTTCTTTCATACGGGTGGTGAGAGTCCATGATCCATTACTCCTGGGAATTACTCTTCCTTACCACTAGGAGGAGGCAAAGAGGAGGCTCTATAATACCACTCCCACCTCACAGGTACCTTAGTCTTTACTTTGCCTCAGCTGGAATGAATGAAGATGTGTATTTGATTCTTCAGAAAGTGATACTCAGTCTATACTAGCACTGCGGAATCTGTTGGCGCTCTACAAATAACCGATAATAATAAATAATAATAACAATATATTGAGGCCCGGTTTCCCCTCAGAGTACAGAACTTGTCAGTGGGATGTATATGGGGTATGGTTTGGGTCTCTTTGTTCGCCTCACTGGAGATCTGTCACAAACCCCCATAATTGGTCGCAGGGATTTGTCTTTTGCCTCCTTTTATGATCTGCAATATACTCCTATTCCATAACCACTGCTGATATGTTTTAGTACTGGTTTAGCTGTCTACTGGTTGTTTGCAGGTAGATGAGCGTCTTTTGGTAAGTATTGTTATTTTTTTCATTTAGAAACGCTATAGCTTTATTATGGGCAGTTATAGTTTATATATATATATATATATATATATATATATATACACATATGTTTATATACACTCACTGTCCACTTTATTAGGTACACCTGTTCAATTGCTTGGTAACATAAATTGCTAATCAGCCATTCACGAGGCAGCAACTCAATACATTTAGGCATCTAGACGTGGTGAAGACGACTTGCTGAAGTCCAAACCGAGCATCAGAATGAGGAAGAAATGGGATTTAAATGAATTTGAACATGGCGTGGTTGTTGTTACCAGACGGGCTGGTCTGAGTATTTCAAAAACTGCTGATCTACTGGGATTTTCACGCACAACCATCTCTAGGGTTTACAGAGAATAGTCCGAAAAAGAGAAAATATCCAGTGAGCGGCAGTTGTGTGGACGACAATGCCTTGTTGATGTCAGAGGTCAGAGGAGAATGGGCAGACTAGTTCGAGATGATAGAAAGGCAACAGTAACTTAAATAACCACTTGTCAGAACCAAGGTATGCAGAATATCATCTCTGAATGCACAACTCGTCGAACCTTGAAGCAGATGGGCTACAGCAGCAGAAGAGCACACTGGGTGCCGTTCTGTCAGCAATTCGCATAGGCTCACCAAAATTGGACAATAGAATATTGGGAAAACGTTGCCTGGTCTGATGAGTTACGATTTCAGCTGCGACATTCAGATGGTAGGGTCAGAATTTGGCGTAAACATAAAATCATGGATCCATCATGCCTTGTATCAACAGTTCAGGCTGGTGGTGGTGTAAAGGTGTGGGGGATATTTTCTTGGCACACTTTGGGCCCCTTAGTACCAAGTGAGCATTGTTTAAATGCCACTGCCTACCTGAGTATTGTTGCTGACCATGTCCATCCCTTTATGACTACAGTGTACCCATCTTCTGATTGCTACTTCCAGCAGGATAATGTACCATGTCACAAAGCTCAAATCATCTCAAACTGGTTTCTTGAACATGACAATGAGTTCACTGTACTCCAATGGCCTCTACAGTCACCAGATCTCAATCCAATAGAGCACCTTTGGGATGTCGTGGAATGGGAGATTCGCATTATGGATGTGCAGCCGACAAATCTGCAGCAACTGCGGGATGCTATCATATCAATATGGACTAAAATCTCTGAGGAATTTTTCCAACACCTTGTTGAATCTATGCCACGAAGAATTAAGGCAGTTCTGAAGGCAAAATGGGGTCCATGTTTGCCTTTGGGTTTACACACGTCGGGAAAGCGCAGGTCAGGTTAATGCACGTTGGCAAAGCTCACATCGGCTTGCTCTTTAGTGTTTTACCTTGCTTCTTTCAATTCTATAATGGTGTCTGATTATGTCCCTAAATCTTTAGATAAAAAATATGATCCACACCATCCAGTGTAAAAACAAGCAATTTCATTGTAAATCATTAAAATGAAACAGGAAGCTCAGGAACATGCAGAGTGAGTGCAGCACTTTGGCTTACGCGTTTTGGCTAACAAGCCGTAGTCATAGCCTATAGTGCTGTGCTTAACTCTGATATTTAGGAACAGAGAATAAAACCCATTAGCTTAGATGCAAAATGAATTAAAACAATATGCGCTAACCCAGTTAACCTTATAATGCCTGATTTGTGCAAGAGCATTTGGATTGACTAGTACATCATATGAAAAAGCATATTCAATGCAAAAATGTATAATCAAGCAAATGAAAAGATAATGTTGTTTTGTGCTAGACTGTTCCTTCTGGAAGTAAAGGGATGCTGAATATTGTTATAATGAGTGTTGTCCGTGCATTAACAGGGGGAGCATCTGTTGTGTATGTGCAAAATACCAAAAGGTATCACAAGTATTCAATGTGCCTGACTGATCAAGTTTAAAATGAATTAAACTCTTAGACAATCCAATTATGCAAACAATTTGCTGTATAATACAGTAAACTGTTAAATATTGACAAGGGACAGAAAGATAAAACTAGGGAAATGTAGAAAATTAGAGCAATATATATGTAAATACAAATCAGGCTAAGAAGGTGCATAGTTGTTACCTATTTGTGTGTAATATATATTTATTTAAAAAAAATTAATAAAAAATATATATATATATTTCTTATACTTTAAATAATTCAAATAGTCTGAACCACCCATGTAGCTCAAACCTTTTGAACACTATAAGATAACCTAGAAATTTAGGGCACAAGGGTCAATCCAAGACCTAATATAAATTGGCAATCATGAAAACATTTGAAAAAATGAGGTCATAGACCCGAGACCAGGGTAGGGGAGAGGTTTGTGTTAGTACACTCTGGGAATATACTATTCCCAATAATTGATCATATCAAATCGTGAGTTAAGTCCCTTGGGTACCCTGGTCTCTAGTCTAAAAATCCAAAAAATGTCTCTCTTGGCCAAAAGCTGGTCCAGGTCACCACGTTTGGGCAAAACTACCTTTTCAATTGTACACCACCTGAATGTATTTAAATTCCCATTGTGTATTCTTGCAAAGTGTTGCAACAATGGGGTGGATGCCTTGCCTAAGTTAATGGTCGAGAAATGTTCCCTGATTCTTGAATTCATGTCCCTTGACGTGAGACCAATTGTATTTTGCATTGTGAACATGTGATTAAGTATATGACATAGTTAGTTCTACAATTCAAACATGACTGTATGTCAGAACTTTTCCCATTCACTGTTCATCTAATATGTGATACAATCACAGTGGAGGGGGCGCACAAGGTTATATATAATAGAATAGTGATCAATACTGGCCCCTAGGGGCAATTGTAACTACAACAGATAATACAAACAGATTATAATACAGACCAATAAAAATCTTATTAGATATAATAAGGTTAACTTTGTGTAACTCTCTATGGTATAGAAAAAAAAAAAAAAAGTATTTTTGTAAAATGAACTTATGGTTGGTGTCGGCAGCCTCCTCTTCACCAGATGATCCAGAGAAAAACTATAAAACAGAAGACAACAGAGGGGCGCCTCATGTGTAGAATTATCTTGGTGGTAACAGAAATATAATAGAATAGCCAAATGGGTACTCACACACTCCAAAAGCACACTTATGTGCTGGTAGGGACAGGCTGTAGATTTATATAGGTGTAACAGCTCACCCGTTCTGGGATACTTCCAATACTGTAATGCTGCAGCAAGTATGAAAAAGCAAACAGAAAGCAATATATGTGCAGACCATTAAAAATAAAACATAGGTGTGTACTTAGTGGTATAAAGTGGGTACTCACATACTCCCATAGCACACCAATGTGCTAGTAGATGCAGGCTGCAGATTCAAACAGGTGTGGCAGCTCACCCAAACAGATAATCCTTCAGGTGTTGAAAAGAATGAGAGGAAATGCAGGTTTGGTACTCCACAGTAGCTGTATCCTTTTCAGTAGAAATGAGCAGATGGTAGGAAATGAGATCCACTCCCAAAATAGAAGTTAAAAAATATTTATTAGAAACAGGTAAAAAATTTAAATTAAACAACAGCACCAAGGTTGTTGTAAAGAGTGGATTAAAGGGTTAACCAATTGGCCCCAATAATTGCAACGCGTTTCTCGGTCAGCAGACCGTTTCATCAGGCATAACATACTCATTCCTACCTCTGCTCTTTATACCCTACATACAAGCAAACAATTGACTCCTTTCTAGTGGGTGCGTGTCTAATTGATTCCCACCTGTGTGGACAGTCAGGTGTTTCTAGGACTGATTTGGGAAAAAGGAATAATAATAAAAAAAAATAATAAAAAACTAACGGCTAGATTTAGAGTTTTGACGGTAACGACTCGCGTAGCTAACGCTGGCTTTTTTCTGGCCGCACCTTTAAAATAACTCTGGTATTGAGAGTCCACAGAATGGCTGCGTTAGGCTCCAAAAAAGGAGCGTAGAGCATATTTAACGCAACTTCAACTCTCGATACCAGAGTTGCTTACGGACGCGGCCAGCCTCAAAAACGTGCTCGTGCATGATTCCCCCATAGAAAACAATGGGGCTGTTTGAGCTGAAAAAAAACCTAACACCTGCAAAAAAGCCGCGTTCAGCTCCTAACGCAGCCCCATTGTTTGCTATGGGGAAACACTTCCTACGTCTGCACCTAACACTCTAACATGTACCCTGAGTCTAAACACCCCTAACCTTACACTTATTAACCCCTATTCTGCCGCCCCCGCTATCGCTGACCCCTGCATATTATTATTAACCCCTAATCTGCCGCTCCGTAAACCGCCGCTACTTACATTATCCCTATGTACCCCTAATCTGCTGCCCCTAACACCGCCGACCCCTATATTATATTTATTAACCCCTAATCTGCCGCCCACAACGTCGCCTACACTTATTAACCCCTAATCTGCCGACCGGACCGCACCGCTATTATAATAAAGTTATTAACCCCTAATCCGCCTCACTAACCCTATAATAAATAGTATTAACCCCTAATCTGCCCTCCCTAACATCGACGACACCTAACTTCAAACATTAACCCCTAATCTGCCGACTGGAGCTCACCGCTATTCTAATAAATGTATTAACCCCTAAAGCTAAGTCTAACCCTAACACTAACACCCCCCTAACTTAAATATAATTTAAATCTAACGAAATTAATTAACTCTTATTAAATAAATTATTCCTATTTAAAGCTAAATACTTACCTGTAAAATAAATCCTAATATAGCTACAATATAAATTATAATTATATTATAGCTATTTTAGGATTAATATTTATTTTACAGGTAACTTTGTATTTATTTTAACCAGGTACAATAGCTATTAAATAGTTAAGAACTATTTAATAGCTAAAATAGTTAAAATAATTACAAAATTACCTGTAAAATAAATCCTAACCTAAGTTACAATTAAACCTAACACTACACTATCAATAAATTAATTAAATACAATACCTACAAATAACTACAATTAAATAAACTAACTAAAGTACAAAAAATAAAAAAGAACTAAGTTACAAAAAATAAAAAAATATTTACAAACATAAGAAAAATATTACAACAATTTTAAACTAATTACACCTACTCTAAGCCCCCTAATAAAATAACAAAGCCCCCCAAAATAAAAAATGCCCTACCCTATTCTAAATTACTAAAGTTCAAAGCTCTTTTACCTTACCAGCCCTGAACAGGGCCCTTTGCGGGGCATGCCCCAAAGAATTCAGCTCTTTTGCCTGTAAAAAAAAACATACAATACCCCCCCAACATTACAACCCACCACCCACATACCCCTAATCTAACCCAAACCCCCCTTAAATAAACCTAACAATAAGCCCCTGAAGATCTTCCTACCTTGTCTTCACCATGCCAGGTATGACCGTCCGTTCCAGGCTCCGATATCTTCATCTAAGCCCAAGCGGGGGCTAGACATCCATCATCCGACGGCTGAAGAAGTCCAGAAGAGGCTCCAAAGTCTTCATCCTATCCGGGAAGAAGAGTAGATCCGGACCGGCAACCATCTTCTTCCAAGCGGCATCTTCTATCTTCATCCGATGAGGACCGGCTCCATCTTGAAGACCTCCACCGCGGACCCATCTTCTTCCGACGACGACTTCCCGACGAATGACGGTTCCTTTATGGGACGTCATCCAAGATGGCGTCCCTCGAATTCCGATTGGCTGATAGGATTCTATCAGCCAATCGGAATTAAGGTAGGAAAATTCTGATTGGCTGATGGAATCAGCCAATCAGAATCAAGTTCAATCCGATTGGCTGATTCAATCAGCCAATCAGATTGAGCTCGCATTCTATTGGCTGTTCCGATCAGCCAATAGAATGCAAGCTCAATCTGATTGGCTGATCGGATCAGCCAATCGGATTGAACTTGATTCTGATTGGCTGATTCCATCAGCCAATCAGAATTTTCCTACCTTAATTCCGATTGGCTGATAGAATCCTATCAGCCAATCAGAATTCGAGGGACGCCATCTTGGATGACGTCCCTTAAAGGAACCGTCATTCATCGGGATGTCGTTGTCGGAAGAAGATGGGTCCGCGGTGGAGGTCTTCAAGATGGAGCCGGTCCTCATCGGATGAAGATAGAAGATGCCGCTTGGCAGAAGATGGTTGCCGGTCCGGATCTACTCTTCTTCCCGGATAGGATGAAGACTTTGGAGCCTCTTCTGGACTTCTTCAGCCGTCGGATGATGGATGTCTAGCCCCCGCTTGGGCTTAGATGAAGATTTCGGAGCCTGGAACGATCGGTCATACCTGGCATGGTGAAGACAAGGTAGGAAGATCTTCAGGGGCTTAGTGTTAGGTTTATTAAAGGGGGGTTTGGGTTAGATTAGGGGTATGTGGGTGGTGGGTTGTAATGTTGGGGGGGGGGGTATTGTATGTTTTTTTTTACAGGCAAAAGAGCTGAATTCTTTGGGGCATGCCCCGCAAAGGGCCCTGTTCAGGGCTGGTAAGGTAAAAGAGCTTTGAACTTTAGTAATTTAGAATAGGGTAGGGCATTTTTTATTTTGGGGGGCTTTGTTATTTTATTAGGGGGCTTAGAGTAGGTGTAATTAGTTTAAAATTGTTGTAATATTTTTCTTATGTTTGTAAATATTTTTTTATTTTTTGTAACTTAGTTCTTTTTTAATTTTTTGTACTTTAGTTAGTTTATTTAATTGTAGTTATTTGTAGGTATTGTATTTAATTAATTTATTGATAGTGTAGTGTTAGGTTTAATTGTAGGTAATTGTAGGTATTGTATTTAATTAATTTATTGATAGTGTAGTGTTAGGTTTAATTGTAACTTAGGTTAGGATTTATTTTACAGGTAATTTTGTAATTATTTTAACTATTTTAGCTATTAAATAGTTCTTAACTATTTAATAGCTATTGTACCTGGTTAAAATAAATACAAAGTTACCTGTAAAATAAATATTAATCCTAAAATAGCTATAATATAATTATAATTTATATTGTAGCTATATTAGGATTTATTTTACAGGTAAGTATTTAGCTTTAAATAGGAATAATTTATTTAATAAGAGTTAATTTATTTCGTTAGATTTAAATTATATTTAACTTAGGGGGGTGTTAGTGTTAGGGTTAGACTTAGCTTTAGGGGTTAATCCATTTATTAGAATAGCGGCGAGATTCGGTCGGCAGATTAGGGGTTAATAATTGAAGTTAGGTGTCGGCGATGTTAGGGAGGGCAGATTAGGGGTTAATACTATTTATTATAGGGTTATTGAGGCGGATTAGGGGTTAATAACTTTATTATAGTAGCGGTGAGATCCGCTCGGCAGATTAGGGGTTAATAAGTGTAGGTAGCTGGCGGCGACGTTGAGGGGGGCAGGTTAGGGGTTAATAAATATAATATAGGGGTCGGCGGTGTTAGGGGCAGCAGATTAGGGGTACATAGCTATTATGTAGCTGGTGGCGGCGTGCAGACGGCAGATTAGGGGTTAATAAGTGTAGGTAGCTGGCGGCGACGTTGAGGGGGGCAGGTTAGGGGTTAATAAATATAATATAGGGGTCGGCGGTGTTAGGGGCAGCAGATTAGGGGTACATAAGGATAACGTAGGTGGCGGTCGGCAGATAATGGTTTAAAAAAATGTAATCGAGTGGCGGCGATGTGGGGGGACCTCGGTTTAGGGGTACATAGGTAGTTTATGGGTGTTAGTGTACTTTAGAGCACAGTAGTTAAGAGCTTTATAAACCGGCGTTAGCCCAGAAAGCTCTTAACTAATGACTTTTTTTTGCGGCTGGAGTTTGGTCGTTAGAATTCTAACGCTCACTTCAGCCACGACTCTAAATACCGGAGTTAGAAAGATCCCATTGAAAAGATAGGATACGCAATTGACGTAAGGGGATCTGCGGTATGGAAAAGTCGCGGCTGAAAAGTGAGAGTTAGACCCTTTTTTTACTGACTCCAAATACCGGCAGTAGCCTAAAACCAGCGTTAGGAGCCTCTAACGCTGGTTTTCACGGCTACCGCCAAACTCCAAATCTAGGCCTAAGTGTTCCCCTTTTGTTTATATGTTCATGTATTTATATGAAATGATGTTTCAAGAAGTGCCATTGTACCTATATAATCTTATTATTTGTATTTTAATACAAAATAAAAACCTCCTTGGTCTGTTAGAGTCTTAAATTATAACTGATAACTCAAACAGTTTAAATTTCATCCAAGGATGTGAATCGTAGTAGATAGATTAAGATAGTAACAGTGGCATTCCAAAAGAAGCAGTATATTTACTTTTTAATTGATTTAATTAAAACATATTTTTTTTTTTGTGTATTCCAAACCGCTACCCGCCGAAGGAACTGTAACATAATTGGATGATGGGTGTGTGTTGGCTAACCAATCATATGTCGTCTGAGGGAATTTTTTCGGACAAAATAATTCCAAAAATTCAGTGGCCCCCTGTTTGTATTTGATAATTTACATCGCAACCGCAGCTAGCACTCTGTAAAATGCCCGCACAGCTGCGCTTAGACACAGAACATGTCTAATTTAGAAATCTGTGTTCAAGTTGCGTAAGTCACATGACTGGGGGTGTGTATCAGTCGTCCAATGACGAACTTGTTAGAATAACTTGTTGGAAATGTCATTTGAGAAATCGTTTCTCATAGGTATAGCTGCAGACATCAGCCTCGTTTTTATGCTCTATATTGCAGCAGACGTTTGAAAGTATAATTATAACTATGCTATTAGTATTGCGCTCTGATCTGTAGAGCATAGGCAGCAAAAAAAGGGAGAAAGAATTTTTTGTAAATACTAAAGTGATGTAATTTAAACTACGATCGGCTGTAGTATCCCCAAAGTGGCTCCAAAGTTAGATTAGAAACAAAGTTATATAGACATATGTGAATTCATATATATATGCGAAAAAACTAAACAGAACTGGCTTCTTAAAATAAGGGCTCTAGTCCTAGTCCAAAGAAGTGGATATGATCACATATACACTCGTGTGCAAGTGTACATGTGTGATGACTGCTGTGGTTTGAACAACTATAGATAAGAGATAGCATTACACTAATGCTGACTCAGATGGATGATTATATGTTTATCAATTGTAGCCAATAAAAACTTATCTTACTAGATGTTAAATGGTCCTGATATCATGATGTGTAGAATGGATGTAACAAGTGAAAATGAACTTAAAATCTATGTGCATGTGGCTATATAATTGTGATGTTTAATAACCCTACAAGGGAGATAGGGTAACTCTAAAGCTGGCCTGAACCAAGGTTGTATTTAATCAACTAAGGCCAGTTTAATTTTAGTGGCAAATATGATTGTACTTGGATATAACTAAGGTGAGTCTATAAATAATATATAATAATAATAAATACGTGAGGAACTCTACTAATGTGACATATGTGTTTCGATGATCAGAAGAGAAATATTAAAGTGACACCAAGGTGGATAAAAAAATAGGAAAATAAATCCTACATGTTTGTGTATATGAATGTTCCTTTAACTAAAATATGCCAGGAACATAACATGATATAACAAAAACTAGATGATATAGGTATGTGTCAAAGTGTCTACATATTCTATTCCTTTGAAGCTGAAGAACAGACATTACAAAGAGAAAGAATAAGTCTGTTACTTACATCTAAAAGAGTAATGATATGATGTGTAACTTTTGGGGGTAGGGGTGATTAAGGGTGATTTGTGACTCATAATTGTTAATAGTACTTATTTATGAAGCATCAGTCTAATAAATTTGTGAAGGACTATTTGATCATTCTAAAAGGCCGCCAGATCTAATACTTTGTTTAAGCCAGAGGGAAACAAGGAATGGAACTTAAAAATCCAGTCTGTTTCTCTCTGGCGCAACCGAGTATATCTATTTGTCCCAATTTTGGTTGGAATAAATTCTAATGGAGTGATACAAAAAGTGTGGTGATGTCCTTGATGTTGCACCGTGCTATGATGCGATACGCTGTGTTTAAGTAGTTGTTTTTTAATATTCCTCAAATGTTCACTCCATCTGGTGCGTATCTTCCTGCAGGTGCGGCCCAAATATTGCAGGCCACATCTGCAGGAAAGAAAGTAGATCACATATTCAGTGTTGCAGCCAATCCTATTTTTAATAGGAAATATTTCTCCTGTTGTGTGGCATTTGACGGAATTAGATCCGTGAGTTATAAAACTGCACATATTACATCTTGACTTGTTGCATCGATAGGCTCCTAATTTACCTTTCCTAGCGGTAACTGAAGTGCAATTGTGTATGTGATTTCTCTTGGATATCACTATTTTACTGGGTGCCAGTTTCTGCTTGAGGCTTGGTGCTCTTCGGAAAACTACTCTTGGGGTGTTATTGATATTATTTTTGAGAATGGGGTCTTTAAGAAGTATCGGCCAATGTTTTTGTAAAGTTTTTTTAATATAACTATGTTTGGAATTATTTCCTCATTTTTAGCTCTTAAAAAGCTATCTTCTAATATCGCGTCATAGCACGGTGCAACATCAAGGACATCACCACACTTTTTGTATCACTCCATTAGAATTTATTCCAACCAAAATTGGGACAAATAGATATACTCGGTTGCGCCAGAGAGAAACAGACTGGATTTTTAAGTTCCAATCCTTGTTTCCCTCTGGCTTAAACGAAGTATTAGATCTGGCGGCCTTTTAGAATGATCAAATAGTCCTTCACAAATTTATTAGACTGATGCTTTATAAATAAGTACTATTAACAATTATGAGTCACAAATCACCCTTAATCACACCCCCCCCCCAAAAGTTACACATCATATCCCTACTCTTTTAGATGTAAGTAACAGACTTATTCTTTCTCTTTGTAATGTCTGTTCTTCAGCTTAAAAGGAATAGAATATGTAGACACTTTGACACATACCTATATCATCTAGTTTTTGTTATATCATGTTATGTTCCTGGCATATTTTAGTTAAAGGAACATTCATATACACATACATGTAGGATTTATTTTCCTATTTTTTTATCCACCTTGGTGTCACTTTTATATTTCTCTTCTGATCATCGAAACACATATGTCACATTAGTAGAGTTCCTCACGTATTTATTATTATTACAATTATATAGCCACATGCACATAGATTTTAAGTTCATTTTCACTTAATACATCCATTCTACACATCATGATATCAGGACCCTTTAACATCTAGTAAGATAAGTTTTTATTGGCTACAATTGATAAACATATAATCATCCATCTGAGTCAGCATTAGTGTAATGCTATCTCTTATCTATAGTTGTTCAAACCACAGCAGTCATCACACATGTACACTTGCACACGAGTGTATATGTGATCATATCCACTGCTTTGGGCTAGGACTAGAGCCCTTATTTTAAGAAGCCAGTTCCGTTTAGTTTTTTTGCACATATATATGAATTCACATATGCCTATATAACTTTGTTTCTAATCTAACTTTGGAGCCACTTTGGGGATACTACAGCCGATCGTAGTTTAAATTACATCACTTTAGTATTTACAAAAATTCTTTTTCCCTTTTTTTGCTGCCTATGCTCTACAGATCAGAGCGCAATACTAATAGCATAGTTATAATTATACTTTCAAACGTCTGCTGCAATATAGAGCATAAAAACGAGGCTGATGTCTGCAGCTATACCTATGAGAAACGATTTCTCAAATGACATTTCCAACAAGTTCGTCATTGGACGACTGATACACACCCCCAGTCATGTGACTTTTGCAACTTGAACACAGATTTCTAAATTAGACATGTTCTGTGTCTAAGCGCAGCTGTGCGGGCATTTTACAGAGTGCTAGCTGCAGTTGCGATGTAAATTATCAAATACAAACAGGGGGCCACTGAATTTTTGGAATTATTTTGTCCGAAAAAATTCCCTCAGACGACATATGATTGGTTAGCCAACACACACCCATCATCCAATCATGTTACAGTTCCTTCGGCGGGTAGTGGTTTTGGAATACACACACAAAAAAAAAATCTTTTTTAATTAAATCAATTAAAAAGTAAATATACTGCTTCTTTTGGAGTGCCACTGTTACTATCTTAATCTATCTACTACGATTCACATCCTTGGTTGAAATTTAAACTGTTTGAGTTATCAGTTATATAGTTATAGGGTATAAAGAGCAGAGGTAGGAATGAGTATGTTATGCCTGATGAAACGGTCTGCTGACCGAGAAACGCCTTTCAATTATTGGGGCCAATTGGTTAACCCTTTAATCCACTCTTTACAACAACCTTGGTGTTGTTGTTTAATTTTAATTTTTTACCTGTTTTTAATAAATATTTTTTAACTTCTATTTTGGGAGTGGATCTCATTTCCTACCATCTGCTCATTTCTACTGAAAAGGATACAGCTACTGTGGAGTGCCAAACCTGCATTTCCTCTCATTCTTTTCAACACCTGAAGGATTATCTGTTTGGGTGAGCTGCCACACCTGTTTGAATCTGCAGCCTGCATCTACTAGCACATTGGTGTGCTATGGGAGTATGTGAGTACCCACTTTATACCACTAAGTACACACCTATGTTTTATTTTTAATGGTCTGCACATATAGTGCTTTCTGTTTGCTTTTTCATACTTGCTGCAGCATTACAGTATTGGAAGTATCCCAGAACGGGTGAGCTGTTACACCTATATAAATCTACAGCCTGTCCCTACCAGCACATAAGTGTGCTTTTGGAGTGTGTGAGTACCCATTTGGCTATTCTATTACCACCGAGATAATTCTACACATGAGGCGCCCCTCTGTTGTCTTCTGTTTTATAGTTTTTCTCTGGATCATCTGGTAAAGAGGAGGCTGCCTACACCAACCATCAGTTCATTTTACAAAAAGACTTTTCTTTTTTTTTTTTTCTTTTTTTTTTTCTATACCATAGAGACTTACACAAAGTTAACCTTATTATATCTAATAAGATTTTTATTGGTCTGTATTATAATCTGTTTGTATTATCTGTTGTAGTTGCAATTGCCCCTAGGGGCCAGTATTGATCACTATTCTATTATATATAACCTTGTGCACCCCCTCCACTGTGATTGTATCACATATTAGATATTAATCTGTCTTAGATAGGCATAGAGGGGAGTCGCATTCATTTTGCATTATGTTATCTGTACTAGAAAGATCCAATAGAAGGACATCTCAGGAAAATAGCTATAATCAAAATATTGATGCATCTTCTACAGAAACATCTATAGAAAGTCTATTTTCTACACTAGAAGGGTTATTAAAAACAGAGAATAGACATTGGTGGGACCTGGACACCCTTAAAAAATATAAAGATAAAAAACAGATCCCCAGAGACTTAAGGGTGTTTAAAAATTGCTCCTTTAAAAATTATGATACACTTTTAAACAAATGGTTTTCCATTTTAGATAACTGTTCCTTTCAACTCATTGACCTGTTGATAAGCCACAGACAACAATTGGTAGATGAAACAGCTAAAGAAATTGAAAAAATTCAGAGTGAACTTGACAAATTAAAGGGACATTCTGAATATTCTAAACTTAATAGTCAAACTATAAAATCGTCTGATGACTATCAAAGGGAATTGATTGAGAGAAAAAATTCAAAACTAGCTAGGGATGAAGAAGACTACAATAAAGGAATTGTATATACATATAACAAAAAAAGTGACACAGCAACTACTGATAATAAAGATTCTGATTGGAAAATTGTACAGAATAGGAATAATAGAAGGAGAAACCAACCAACTAATGGTCACAATTGGACTCCCAAAAATTCTGGCAATTCTCATCAGAATCATTATTTTTCCAATAGACAAAACGTCAATAAACATCAGACACCCACTTATTATGAGAACAAGGCCATTACTGGCTATAGAAACAATAATGGGAGACAGTACGAATATCCCCCCAATGACATATACTATCACAAACAGACAGATCAACAACATTGGAGAACAAACACTCACCAATATGATAATAGGATGCCTAATAACCAGAGTCATAGCAAAGGAACACATTATCCACCATCTATCAGACAAAGTGAACATTCTAAACAATACAATACACCCCCTTCCAGAATGAATTTCGGACAAAATAATGACAATCAGTGGGAACACAACAAAAGACACATTGAGGCTCACCCTGATTACTATGAAACCCCCACACAAAACAGATTTCATGTATTATCTAATGAGAATGACAATTCAACTAATAGACAAACTGACCAGCCCCATACATGACAAGAAAGACCTTCCACCTCTAATGGGAACCATTTTTTAGGGGAGAGACCATTGGCCCCCTATGGGACAAAACAAAAACACAAATAAATCACAAAAAAAGGTCATTCCCAAACGAGGGAGGAGAGGGAGAGGGAACACCCTAAAAAAAACAAAGTTACAGAAACTAAGGGAAGGGATTTTTAATCTCTCATCCCACATATTGTCAGATGATGAAATTAGGATTCTAGGTAGGGGTTTGTCATTCTGTCCCCCCAATCAAACTAATATTTTCAGTTTATTCGTAGATATTAATTCTTTCACTAGAAAACTTTCATTACAAAGATATTTTGCTGCCAAACAATTAAGAAAACACAGACTAGATGGCACGCCAATACTCACTGATGAAATGAACCCCAGAAATCTAACTCAAATTGTATATGCAGACCCTTCAGATCTAACAAATGAGCTATTCGAACAAATTACACACACCAACCTTGCACCATCATCTACTTTTAATCCTCCTAGAGAAGAGGGATCCTACATAGATCTCTATCAGCAGTTAGTGTTAGATGACTTCAACAAATTGTTTAAAATATCTAAGAAAAATTCAAAACAAAATAGAACAACATCGCAAAAAGTCAGAATGTGGCCTAACGAACAAAAGGCTTTGAATAATCTAATGGCAAATAAAAACCTCATCATACGCCAAGCAGACAAAGGCGGAGGAATTGTCCTACAAGATTATGTAGATTATATTGCCGAAGCTAAACGTATAGTACTAGATACAGAATATTATAGGAAATT